>NC_060193.1:52125120-52135120 GCF_021184085.1 Oncorhynchus gorbuscha
CTGCGTTCAGTATGCTTTTACGTTCTGGAACGTTCAATTGAACCGAAACGTTGCTTTACTGAACGACGAGTTGAAAAACGGGGAGAGGTTGTGGTTTGGGAAACGCTGTCACCATGGCCACTGCCCTCAAAATACTTCACAAATTTCTTCAAGCCACACCTCGCCACACCCGTGAAATGGGAGCAAACGTACCTCAACGTCTGTTCAAGTACCTACAGAACGTTTTGGGGAAACTTGACATTCAGTACAAACCGTTCTGCAAATGTCCAATCGAACTGAACGCACCTCAGGTATCCTTGATTTTTTTCAGGGTCCTCCTTCTCTCACCCCCTACCCACCCACCCCTTCTATTCCTCCCTCACCCTCACCTCCTTTACATGTAGTCCCCCTTTAACTTCCCTCAATCCTTTCCTCTTCCCCTCTTCACCCACTTACCCCCTTTATAATACAGTAGTCCCACCCTGTGTTGGGGTAGTGTAAGGGTCAGGGGTTAGAGGTCACTGACTGGCTGAAAGGGAGCTTTGTGTTGGAGGGACAGCATAAATATAAGACACTTCTTCTTTCTCCACCCCTATCACCCTGTCTCTCTGTCTCCACCTCTATCACCCTGTCTCTCTTTCTCCACCTCTATCACCCTGTCTCTCGGTCTCCACCTCTATCACCCTGTCTATCTGTCTCCACCTCTATCACACTGTCTCTCTTTCTCCACCTCTATCACCCTGTATCTCTTTCTCCACCTCTATCACCCTGTCTCTCTGTCTCCACCTCTATCACCCTGTCTCTCTGTCTCCACCTCTATCACCCTGTCTCTCTTTCTCCACCTCTATCACCCTGTCTCTCTTTCTCCACCTCTATCACCCTGTCTCTCTTTCTCCACCTCTATCACCCTGTATCTCTTTCTCCACCTCTATCACCCTGTCTCTCTTTCTCCACCTCTATCACCCTGTCTCTCTTTCTCCACCTCTATCACCCTGGCTCTCTTTCTCCACCTCTATCACCCTGTATCTCTTTCTCCACCTCTATCACCCTGTATCTCTATATCCACCTCTATCACCCTGTCTCTCTATATCCACCTCTATCTCCCTGTCTCTCTGTCTCCACCTCTATCACCATGTCTCTCTGTCTCCACCTCTATCTCCCTGTCTCTCTTTCTCCACCTCTATCACCCTGTCTCTCTTTCTCCACCTCTATCACCCTGTCTCTCTGTCTCCATCTCTATCACCCTGTCTCTCTGTCTCCACCTCTATCTCCCTGTCTCTCTTTCTCCACCTCTATCACCCTGTATCTCTTTCTCCACCTCGATCACCCTGTCTCTCTTTCTCCACCTCTATCACCCTGTCTCTCTTTCTCCACCTCTATCACCCTGTCTCTCTTTCTCCACCTCTATCACCCTGTATCTCTGTCTCCACCTCTATCACCCTGTCTCTCTGTCTCCACCTCTATCTCCCTGTCTCTCTGTCTCCACCTCTATCACCCTGTCTCTCTGTCTCCACCTCTATCACCCTGTCTCTCTGTCTCCACCTCTATCACCGTGTCTCTCTGTCTCCACCTCTATCACCCTGTCTCTCTGTCTCCACCTCGATCACCATGTATCTCTGTCTCCACCTCTATCACCCTGTCTCTCTTTCTCCACCTCTATCACCCTGTCTCTCTTTCTCCACCTCTATCACCCTGTCTCTCTGTCTCCACCTCTATCTCCCTGTCTCTCTTTCTCCACCTCTATCTCCCTGTCTCTCTTTCTCCACCTCTATCACCCTGTCTCTCTTTCTCCACCTCTATCACCCTGTCTCTCTGTCAGAGGACACGTATCTCTCTCCTTCTCTCTCTCCCTACCTCTCTACTAGAGAGGACACGTATCTCTCTCCTTCTCTCTCTCTACCTCTCTACTAGAGAGGACACGTATCTCTCTCCTTCTCTCTCTCCCTACCTCTCTACTACAGAGGACACGTATCTCTCTCCTTCTCTCTCTCCCTACCTCTCTACTAGAGAGGACACGTATCTCTCTCCTTCTCTCTCTCTCTGCCTCTCTACCACAGAGGACACGTATCTCTCTCCTTCTCTCTCTCCCTACCTCTCTACTAGAGAGGACACGTATCTCTCTCCTTCTCTCTCTCCCTACCTTTCTACTAGAGAGGACACGTATCTCTCTCCTTCTCTCTCTCCCTACCTCTCTACTAGAGAGGACACGTATCTCTCTCCTTCTCTCTCTCCCTACCTCTCTACTAGAGAGGACACGTATCTCTATCGTTCTCTTCTATCCCTTTATGTATTTCTGTCTGACAAACACAGACTCTCTCTCTGTCCGACAGTGTTTTTGCTGTGTTAGAATGCTGCTTCGGCATCAGGACCCAGCTGTGCCTCTCTTTGCTCCCCTCAAGCACATCTGGATCCTCTGTCTGAGAACACACACACACACACACACACACACACACACACACACACACACACACACACACACACACACACACACACACACACACACACACACACACACACACACACACACACACACACACACACACAGACAGACTAGAGAATATGGACTCTCTTGAAGAACTAGTGTTTCTTACTCGATTAGAACATGTTGCCATGGCATACAATAAGGCTACAGCCACAATTCTATCTATGTATGTGTAAGTTGGGCTTATGGCGTGTGTGTTGTCATGCAGGAGTAGGGGGTTGTCAAGGGGACTGGGCCATCTGTTGCTAAAACAATTTGTCTCTCCTCCTCCTCTCTTTACCCCTCTTTGCTGTGTTCTATACAACCCTCTGTCGCTACAGTTGAAGTCGGAAGTTTACATACACTTAGGTTGGAGTCATTAAAACTCATTTTTCAACCACTTCACAAATTTCTTGTTAACAAACAATAGGTTTGACAAGTCAGTTAGGACATTTACTTTGTAAATGACACAAGTCATTTTTCCAACAATTGTTTACAGACAGATTATTTTACTTATAATTCACTGTATCACAATTCCAGTGGGTCAGAAGTTTACATACATACACTAAGTTGACTGTGCCTTTAAACAGCTTGGATGATGATGTCATGGCTTTAGAAGCTTCTGATAGACTAATTGACATAATTTTAGTCAATTGGAGGTGTACCTGTGGATGTATTTCAAGGCCTACCTTCAAACTCAGTGCCTCTTTGCTTGACATCATGGGAAAATCAAAAGAAATCAGCCAAGACCTCAGAAAATAAATTGTAGACCTCCACAAGTCTGGTTCATCCTTGGGAGCAATTTCCAAATGCCTGAAGGTTCATCTGTACAAACGATAGTACGCAAGTATAAACACCATGGAACCACACAGCCGTCATACTGCTCAGGAAGGAGAAATGTCTCTGGTTTGATGAAACAAAAATAGAACTGTTTGGCCATAATGACCATCGTTATGTTTGGAGGAAAAAGGGGGTGGCTTGCAAGCAGAAAGAACACCGTCCCAACCGTGAAGCATCATGTTGTGGGGGTGCTTTGTTGCAGGAGGGACTGGTGCACGTCACAAAATAGATGGCATCAAGAGGCAGGAAAATGATATGGATATATTGAAGCAACCTCTCAAGACATCAGTCAGGAAGTTAAAGCTTGGTTGCAAATGCGTCTTCTAAATGGAGAATGACCCAAGCATACTTCCAGAGTTGTGGCAAAATGGCTTAAGGACAACATAGTCAAGGTATTGGGGTGGCCATCACAAAGCCCTGACCTCAATCCTATATAACATTTGTGGGCAGAACTGAAAGAGTGTGTGCGAGCAAAGAGGCCTACAAACCTGACTCAGTTACACCAGCTCTGCCAGGAGGAATGGGCCAAATTTCACCCAACTTATTGTGGGAAGCTTGTGGAAGGCTACCCGAAATATTTGACCCAAGTTTAACAATAATAAAGGCAATGCTACAAAATACTAATTGAGTGTATGTAAACATCAAGGTACATGTTTACTGAAAGGGCTTTTTCTTGAAGACCTGACTGCTGAAATGCACAATACTTTGTAGATATTGTATTATCAGTGTAATACTCCTTGCTGACTTTATTGTCCCCATGGAGAAAAGTTGTTGCAGTATCATGTACACGTATAAAGTGGCGTTTAAATACAAAACTAATGGACAATACAACTTTCATAACAGTTACATACCAATAAAAAGACTAGCCTGCTGGCCTTACAAATGATTGTCCAGTTGTGTTCTTCCTGCTGAGGGATGCCAGGCCTGTCTGTTTGACTCCAAGTACCTTGGGGAGGGCCCTGACCTTAAAGATCTCCTCCAGGCCTGTCTGTTTGACTCCAAGTACCTTGGGGAGGGCCCTGACCTTAAATATCTCATCCTGGTCTGTCTGTTTGACTCCAAGTACCTTGGGGAGGGCCCTGGCCTTAAAGATCTCATCCAGACCAGTCTGTTTGACTCCAAGTACCTTGGGGAGGGCCCTGACCTTAAAGATCTCATCCAGACCCGTCTGTTTGACTCCAAGTACCTTGGGGAGGGCCCTGACCTTAAAGATCTCCTCCAGGCCTGTCTGTTTGACTCCAAGTACCTTGGGGAGGGCCCTGACCTTAAAGTTCTCATCCTGGCCTGTCTGTTTGACTCCAAGTACCTTGCTTGCTGTGGTTATAATCCTTCTCAGCATGTTTCTCTGTCTGACAGTGGCATTGCCAAACCAACAAACAATACAAAAAGTTCAAACACTTTCAGTGAAAGATTTGTAAAAACAGACTCAATATAGTACAGTCTATATTAAAAGATCCCAGCTTTATGAGAAAGTACAGTCTCTGTTGGCTCTTTTTGTAGATCAGATCTGTACATTTCCTCCACTGAAGCTTATTGTCCAAGAGGACACCCAGGTATTTGTATTCCTCTACAATCTCTATATTCTGACCTCTGATAGATGTTGCAGAGGTAACAAGGCATTGTGTATACAATTCCTTTAGCCTAGTAGTGACCTTATAGTAACCACATACTCTGTGTGTGTGTGTGTGTGTGTGTGTGTGTGTGTGTGTGTGTGTGTGTGTGTGTGTGTGTGTGTGTGTGTGTGTGTGTGTGTGTGTGTGTGTGTGTGTGTGTGTGTGTGTGTGTGTGTGTGTGTGTGTGTGTGTGTGTGTGTGTGTGTGTTGCAGGGGGCCCGTGTATGGGTCAAGGAGAAGGAGCAGCTGGTCCCCTCTACTGTTAGCTCCTGTGGAGACGGAAATCTGGTCCTCACTACAGACTATGGAGAGGTACGACACACACACACACACACACACACACACACACACACACACACACACACACACACACACACACACACACACACACACACACACACACACACACACACACACACACACACACACACACACACACACACACACACACACACACACACACATTCATCACAAAGATCTGCAGCCATCTGATGCCATCCTTGCTAGTATTGCTCACACACACACTATCAGACATGGTTTTAACGGACGGTTTACAGTGTTAGTCATTGGGGCCATGTCAGTGTTGCTGTTCTTCCTGTGGTCTAGTTATCCTGGCCCACTTTCTCCTCTCATCCATATTCAAATATTCATCTCTGACATATATTCCCTACAAGAAACACAGAACGGCTAGAAACGCTAGCATTCCGCACGCACTCAGTCACTCACTCACTCACTCACTCACTCACTCACTCACTCACTCACTCACACACACACACACACACACACACACAGATACAAATATAAAACTGTTGTCCTGCCCAGCTCACCATCACTGGCCAAAAAAAATGGAATGAAATGTTTGTTTTAATCTAATTAAGAATGTGTGTATAATTTCCCCCCACCTACACACACACACAGCTCTGTGGATGTAATGGGTTATGATGGTTGTTGTAGAGTGTGTTTGTCTCCAGTTGGCAGCGTTTACATGGTGCTAATAATAGTACTCTGGTTTTCCTTCCAGGATACATGCAGTTGTAGTCGGAAGTTTACATACACCTTAGCCATATACATATACATATACATATACAAATACATATACATATACATATACATATACATATACATATACATATACATATACATATACAAATACATATACAAATACATATACATATACATATACAAATACATATACATATACATATACATATACAAATACATATACATATACATATACATATACAAATACATATACATATACAAATACATATACATATACATATACAAATACATATACATATACATATACATATACATATACATATACATATACAAATACATATACATATACATATACATATACAAATACATATACATATACAAATACATATACATATACATATACAAATACATATACATATACAAATACATATACATATACATATACATATACAAATACATATACAAATACATATACATATACAAATACATATACATATACATATACATATACAAATACATATACATATACATATACAAATACATATACATATACATATACAAATACATATACATATACAAATACATATACATATACATATACATATACAAATACATATACATATACATATACATATACATATACAAATACATATACATATACATATACATATACATATACAAATACATATACATATACATATACATATACAAATACATATACATATACATATACATATACATATACATATACAAATACATATACAAATACATATACATATACAAATACATATACATATACAAATACATATACATATACAAATACATATACATATACAAATACATATACATATACATATACATATACAAATACATATACATATACATATACATATACATATACATATACATATACATATACATATACAAATACATATACATATACAAATACATATACATATACAAATACTCAGTTTTTCACAATTCCTGACATTTAATCTTGGTTTAAAAAAATCCCTGTTTTAGGTCAGTTAGGATCACCACGTTATTTTAAGAATGTGAAATGTCAGAATAATAGTAGAGAGAATGATTTATTTCAGCTTTTATTTCTTTCATCACATTTACATCACATTTACATACACTCAATTATTATTCTCAATTATTATTCGGCAGCATCGCCTTTAAATGGTTTAACTTGGGTCAAACGTTTCAGGTAGCCTTCCACAAGCTTTCCACAATAAGTTGGGTGAATTTTGGCCCATTCCTCCTGACAGGGCTGGTGTAACTGAGTCAGGTTTGTAGGCCTCCTTGCTCGCACACGCTTTTTCAGTTCTGCTCACAAATTGTCTATAGGACTAAGGTCAGTGCTTTGTGATGGCCACTCCAATACATTGAAGTTGTTGTCCTTAAGCCATTTTGCCACAACTTTGGAAGTAGGCTTGGGGTCATTGTCCATTTGGAAGACCCATTTGCGACCAAGCTTTAACTTCCTGACATGAGATGTTTCTTCAATATAGCCACATCATTTTCTTCCTAATAATGCCATCTATTTTGTGACGTGCACCAGTCCCTCCTGCAGCAAAGCACCCCCACAACATGATGCTGCCCCCCACGTGCTTCACGGTTGGGATGGTGTTCTTCGGCTTGCAAGCCTCCCCCTTTTTCCTCCAAACATCACGACAGTCATTATGGCCAAACAGTTCTATTTTTGTTTCATCAGACCAGAGGACATTTCTCCAAAAAGTACGATCTTTGTCCCCATGTGCAGTTGCAAACCATAGTCTGCCTTTTTTATGGCGGTTTTGGAGCAGTGGCTTCTTCCTTGCTGAGTGGCCTTTCAGGTTATGTCGATATAGGACTCATTTTATTGTGGATATAGATAGTTTTGTACCTGTTTCCTCCAGCATCTTCACAAGGTCCTTTGCTGTTGTTCTGGGATTGATTTGCACTTTTCAAAACCAAAGTACATTCATCTCTAGGAGACAGAACGCGTCTCCTTCCTGAGCGGTATGACGGCTGCGTGGTCCCATGGTGTTTATACTTGCGTTTATACTATACTTTTTTTCTGAGGTCTTGGCTGATTTCTTTTGATTTTCCCATGATGTCAAGCAAAGAGGCACTGAATGTGAAGGTAGGTCTTGAAATACATCCACAGGTACACCTTCAATTGACTTAAAGCCATGACATAATTTTCTGGAATTTTCCAAGCTGTTTAACCTCTAGTGACACCCCATCCCGTGAACGGGACCGTTGTCATCATCTGACACTAATTAGCATAACGCAACGGACATAAATCTTCCTAGAAAATATTCCTATTCATGAAAACACAAGTGAAATATATTGGAACACAGTTTAGCTTTTTGTTAATCACCCTGTCATCTCAGATTTTCAAAATATGCTTTACAGCCAAAGCTAGACAAGCATTTGTGTAAGTTTATCGATAGCCTAGCATAGCATTATGCCTTGCTAGCAGCAGGCAACCTTGTCACGAAAATCAGAAAAGCAATCCAATTAAATCATTTACCTTTGATGAACTTCGGAAGTTTTCACTCACGAGACTCCCAGGTAGACAGCCAAAGTTCATTTTTTCCCAAAATATTATTTTTGTAGGCGAAATAGCTCTTCACGTTTGGCTGAGAAATCGACCAGAAATTGCGGTCACGATAACGCTGAATAATATTCCAAATTAGCTCCATAATATCGACAGAAACATGGCAAACGTTGTTTAGAATCAATCCTCAAATATCTATTCGATAATATATCCACCAGGACAATTGGTTTCTCAGTAGAATCGATTGGAATAATGGCTACCTCTGTACTTTACGCAAGATTTTCTCCGGGAGCATCATGTGACCATTAAAGGCAATGTAGCCCCCTACGGGTATTCTTCAACATAAATGCGTAAAACTATGTCACAATGCTGTAGACACCTTGGGGAATATGTAGAAAGCGTAAGCTGGTTCATAGCACATCCACAGCTCAATGGGGACTCATTGGTACGCAGCGCTTTCAAAATATGGGGCACTTCCGGATTGGATTTTTCTCAGGCTTTCGCCTGCAACATCAGTTCTGTTATACTCACAGACAATATCTTTACAGTTTTGGAAACGTTAGAGTGTTTTCTATCCAAAGCTGGCAATTATATGAATATTCAAGCATCTTGTCCTGACAAAATATCCTGTTTAAAACGGGAACGTCTTTAAAAAAAAAAAGAAAATACTGCCCCTAGAGTGGCAACAGGTTTTAAAGGCACAGTCAACTTAGTGTATGTACATTTCTGACCCACTGGAATTGTGAAACAGTGAATTATAAGTGAAATAATCTGTCTGTAAACAATTGTTGGGAAACGTACTTGTCATTCACAAAGTAGATGTCCTAACCGACTTACCAAAACTATAGTTTGTTAACAAGTCATTTGTGAAGTGGTTGAAAACAAGTTTTAATGACTCCAACCTAAGTGTATGTAAACTTCTGACTTCAACTGTACTGTCTTTATCCACCATTCATTATCTTTCTTTCTCTTTCTCTTTCACTCTCTCTCTGTGTGTGTGTATATAATTTGGAAGATACAGACTTTGACCCAGTTCAGGGACCAGTCCACACACACACACACACTGGGTCTTGATCAGCTGGTTACTACTATTCAAATCAAATTCAAATCAAATTTTATTTATATAGCCCTTCGTACATCAGCTGATATCTCAAAGTGCTGTACAGAAACCCAGCCTAAAACCCCAAACAGCAAGCAATGCAGGTGTAGAAGCACGGTGGCTAGGAACAACTCCCTAGAAAGGCCAAAACCTAGGAAGAAACCTAGAGAGGAACCAGGCTATGTGGGGTGGCCAGTCCTCTTCTGGCTGTGCCGGGTGGAGATTATAACAGAACATGGCCAAGATGTTCAAATGTTCATAAATGACTAGCATGGTCGAATAATAACAAGGCAGAACAGTTGAAACTGGAGCAGCAGCACAGTCAGGTGGACTGGGGACAGCAAGGAGTCATCATGTCAGGTCGTCCTGGGGCACGGTCCTTGGGCTCAGGTCCTCTGAGAGAGAGAAAGAAAGAGAGAATTAGAGAGAGCATATGTGGGGTGGCCAGTCCTCTTCTG
>NC_060193.1:52140120-52172620 GCF_021184085.1 Oncorhynchus gorbuscha
CTCTCTTTCTCTACCTCTCTATCTCTCTATATCTCTTTCTTTCTCTACCTCTCTACCTCTCTATATCTCTCTCTCTTTCTCTATATCTCTCTCTCTTTCTCTACCTCTCTATCTCTCTCTCTTTCTCTTTCTCTACCTCTCTATATCTCTCTCTTTCTCTACCTCTCTATCTCTCTCTCTCTTTCTCTACCTCTCTATATCTCTCTCTCTTTCTCTACCTCTCTATAGCTCTCTCTTTCTCTACCTCTCTATCTCTCTCTCTTTCTCTACCTCTCTATCTCTCTCTCTTTCTCTACTTCTCTATATCTCTCTCTCTTTCTCTACCTCTCTATATCTCTCTCTCTCTTTCTCTACATCTCTCTCTCTCTCTCTCTCTCTCTCTCTCTCTCTCTCTCTCTTTCTCTACCTCTCTATATCTCTCTCTCTCTTTCTCTACCTCTCTATCTCTCTCTCTCTCTCTCTCTCTCTTTCTCTACCTCTCTATATCTCTCTCTCTTTCTCTACCTCTCTATATCTCTCTCTCTCTCTTTCTCTACCTCTCTATCTCTCTCTCTCTCTCTCTTTCTCTACCTCTCTCTCTCTCTCTCTCTCTCTCTTTCTCTACCTCTCTCCCTCTCTCTCTTTCTCTACCTCTCTCTCTCTTTCTCTTTCTCTACCTCTCTATATCTCTCTCTCTTTCTCTACCTCTCTATATCTCTCTCTCTTTCTCTACCTCTCTCTCTCCCTCTCTCTCTCTTTCTCTACCTCTCTATATATGTTTCTCCCTCCACCATTTTCAACCAGAGACACAAATTAGACTAAGTTAACCATGCTCCACTTCTCTCTCTCTCATTCTCTCTTCCTCACTTGCTCTGCCTTTCATTCTTGGCTCGTTCTCTCTCCTCTTTTTGTCTCTCTCATCATCCATTTTTAAACTATCCTGGTGTACAAAATGTGGGGGGTTCTGCTGTGTGTGTGTGCGTGGGGGGGTGTTATTCAACAATAAACTGAATCAACACACACTCTCAGCCCACTCTAAAGCCCACCAGAGGGCAAAAGAACAGAAGGGGACATGTTTATTCAAAACATGTTTACTCCTCGAGCCTGTTTTTCTTAGTGACATACAGTACTTCTACAGGCTCTTCTTACTTCTACAGTCTGAACACACACACACACGCACACACACACGCACACACACAAACACACAAACACACACACACTGCCCATTCACACAGGGAGCGGGGCTCGAGATTCAATCTGAAAGAGAGAAGGAGAAATTGAGTGGGGGAAGGGGAATGGAGAGTGGGAGGAGGAGGAGAGGGAGGAGAGGTAGCAGGGTCAGGCAAAGGAGATAAGTTCATGTTGAAGGAAATGGACCCAGGGACTAAGAACTGAGGAAGATAGGGTGTGTGTATATGCAGAGGAACAGAGAGAGAGTGGGTGAAGAGTAAGAGGGAGAAGAGAGAGAAGGAGGCGAGTGATAAGGAGAAGAGAGAGAGGGAGAAGAGAGGAAGGGGAAGAGAGGATGGGGGAGAGAGAAAATGAGAAGAGAGAGAGGGAGAAGAGAGGAAGGGGGGAGTGAAAAGGAGAAGAGAGAAAAGGAGAAGAGGGAGAAGAGAGGAAGGGGGAGTGATAAGGAGAAGAGAGAGAAGGAGAAGAGAGAGATAGGGAGAAGAGAGAGAGGGAGGGAGAAGAGAGAGAGGGAGAAGAGAGAGAAGAGAGAGAGAGGGGGAGAAGAGAGGAAGGAGAAGAGAGAGAGATGGAGAAGAGAGAGAGAGGAGGAAGAGAGAGAGAGGGAGGGAGAAGAGAGAGAGGGAGGGAGAAGAGAGAGAGGGAGAAGAGAGAGAAGGAGAAGAGAGAGAGGGAGAAGAGAGAGAGGGAGGGAGAAGAGAGAGAGGGAGAAGAGAGAGAGGGGGGAGAAGAGAGGGAGAAGAGAGAGAGAGAGAGGGAGGGTGAAGAGAGGACGGGGAGAGAGAAAAGGAGAAGAGAGAGAAGGAGAAGAGAGAGAGGGGGAGAAGAGAGAGAGGGAGAAGAGAGGGAGGGAGAAGAGAGAGAGATGGAGAAGAGAGGAAGGAGAAGAGAGAAAAGGAGAAGAGAGAGAGGGAGAAGAGAGGAAGGGGAGTGAGAAGGATAAGAGAGAGGAGAAGAGAGAGAGGGAGAAGAGAGAGCGAGGGAGAAGAGAGAGAGGGGGAGAAGAGAGGGAGGGAGAAGAGAGAGAGATGGAGAAGAGAGGAAGGAGAGGAGAGAAATGAGAAGAGAGAGGGAGAGGGAAGAGAGAGAGAGGGAGAAGAGAGAGAGGGAGGGAGAAGAGAGGAAGGAGAAGAGAGAGAGGGAGGGAGGGAGAAGAGAGAGAGAGGGAGAAGAGAGAGGGAGGGAGAAGAGAGGAAGGGGGAGTGAGAAGGATAAGAGAGAGAAGGAGAAGAGAGAGAGGGGGAGAAGAGAGAGAGGGAGAAGAGAGGAGGGAGAAGAGAGAGAGATGGAGAAGAGAGGAAGGAGAAGAGAGAAAAGGAGAAGAGAGAGAGGGAGAAGAGAGGAAGGGGGAGTGAGAAGGATAAGAGAGAGGAGAAGAGAGAGAGGGAGAAGAGAGAGCGAGGGAGAAGAGAGAGAGGGGGAGAAGAGAGGGAGGGAGAAGAGAGAGAGATGGAGAAGAGAGGAAGGAGAGGAGAGAAAAGGAGAAGAGAGAGGGAGAGGGAGAAGAGAGAGAGAGAGGGAGAAGAGAGAGAGAGGGAGAAGAGAGAGAGGGAGAAGAGAGGGAGGGAGGGAGAAGAGAGAGGGAGAAGAGAGAGAGGGAGGGAGAAGAGAGAGAGAGGGAGAAGAGAGAGAGGGAGGGAGAAGAGAGGGAGGGAGAAGAGAGGAAGGAGAAGAGAGAGGGAGGGAGAAGAGAGAGAGGGAGGGAGAAGAGAGAGAGGGAGGGAGAAGAGAGAGAGAGGGAGAAGAGAGAGAGGGAGGGAGAAGAGAGAGAAGGAGAAGAGAGAGAGGGAGAAGAGAGGGAGGGAGGGAGAAGAGAGAGAGAGGGAGGGAGAAGAGAGAGAGAGGGAGGGAGAAGAGAGAGAAGGAGAAGAGAGAGAAGGAGAAGAGAGAGAGGGAGGGAGAAGAGAGAGAGGGAGGGAGAAGAGAGAGAGGGAGGGAGAAGAGAGAGAGAGGGAGAAGAGAGAGAGGGAGAAAGAGAGAGAGGGAGGGAGAAGAGAGAGAAGGAGAAGAGGGAGAGGGAGAAGAGAGAGAGGGAGAAAAGAGAGAGGGAGGGAGAAGAGAGAGAGAGGGAGAAGAGAGGAATGAGAAGAGAGAGAGGGACGGAGAAGAGAGAGAAGTAGAAGAGAGAGAGGGAGAACAGAGAGAGGGAGAAAAGAGAGAGGGAGGGAGAAGAGAGAGAGAGGGAGAAGAGAGGAAGGAGAAGAGAGAGAGGGAGGGAGAAGAGAGAGAGAGAGGTATAAGAGAGAGAGGGAGGGAGAAGAGAGGAAGGAGAAGAGAGAGAGGGAGGGAGAAGAGAGAGAAGGAGAAGAGAGAGGGAGAAGAGAGAGAGGGAGGGAGAAGAGAGAGAGAGGGAGAAAAGAGAGAAAGGGAGGGAGAAGAGAGGAAGGAGAAGAGAGGATGGGGGAGAGAGAAAGGAGAAGAGAGAGAAGGAGAAGAAAGAGAGGGAGAAGAGAGGAAGGGGGAGTGAGAAGGATAAGAGAGAGAAGGAGAAGAGAGAGAGGGGGAGAAGAGAGGGAGGGAGAAGAGAGAGAGATGGAGAAGAGAGGGAGGAGAAGAGAGAAAAGGAGAAGAGAGAGAGGGAGAAGAGAGGAAGGGGGGAGTGAGAAGGAGAAGAGAGAGGAGAAGAGAGAGAGGGAGAAGAGAGAGAGAGGGAGAAGAGAGAGAGGAGGGAGAAGAGAGGGAGGGAGAAGAGAGAGAGGGAGAAGAGAGAGAGGGGGAGAAGAGAGGGAGAAGAGAGAGAGAGAGAGGGAGGGTGAAGAGAGGACGGGGGAGAGAGAAAAGGAGAAGAGAGAGAAGGAGAAGAGAGAGAGGGGGGAGAAGAGAGAGAGGGAGAAGAGAGGGAGGGAGAAGAGAGAGAGATGGAGAAGAGAGGAAGGAGAAGAGAGAAAAGGAGAAGAGAGAGAGGGAGAAGAGAGGAAGGGGGAGTGAGAAGGATAAGAGAGAGGAGAAGAGAGAGAGGGAGAAGAGAGAGCGAGGGAGAAGAGAGAGAGGGGGAGAAGAGAGGGAGGGAGAAGAGAGAGAGATGGAGAAGAGAGGAAGGAGAGGAGAGAAAATGAGAAGAGAGAGGGAGAGGGAAGAGAGAGAGAGGGAGAAGAGAGAGAGGGAGGGAGAAGAGAGGAAGGAGAAGAGAGAGAGGGAGGGAGGGAGAAGAGAGAGAGAGGGAGAAGAGAGAGGGAGGGAGAAGAGAGGAAGGGGGGAGTGAGAAGGATAAGAGAGAGAAGGAGAAGAGAGAGAGGGGGGAGAAGAGAGAGAGGGAGAAGAGAGGGAGGGAGAAGAGAGAGAGATGGAGAAGAGAGGAAGGAGAAGAGAGAAAAGGAGAAGAGAGAGAGGGAGAAGAGAGGAAGGGGGAGTGAGAAGGATAAGAGAGAGGAGAAGAGAGAGAGGGAGAAGAGAGAGCGAGGGAGAAGAGAGAGAGGGGGAGAAGAGAGGGAGGGAGAAGAGAGAGAGATGGAGAAGAGAGGAAGGAGAGGAGAGAAAAGGAGAAGAGAGAGGGAGAGGGAGAAGAGAGAGAGAGAGGGAGAAGAGAGAGAGAGGGAGAAGAGAGAGAGGGAGAAGAGAGGGAGGGAGGGAGAAGAGAGAGGGAGAAGAGAGAGAGGGAGGGAGAAGAGAGAGAGAGGGAGAAGAGAGAGAGGGAGGGAGAAGAGAGGGAGGGAGAAGAGAGGAAGGAGAAGAGAGAGAGGGAGGGAGAAGAGAGAGAGGGAGGGAGAAGAGAGAGAGGGAGGGAGAAGAGAGAGAGAGGGAGAAGAGAGAGAGGGAGGGAGAAGAGAGAGAAGGAGAAGAGAGAGAGGGAGAAGAGAGGGAGGGAGGGAGAAGAGAGAGAGAGGGAGGGAGAAGAGAGAGAGAGGGAGGGAGAAGAGAGAGAAGGAGAAGAGAGAGAAGGAGAAGAGAGAGAGGGAGGGAGAAGAGAGAGAGGGAGGGAGAAGAGAGAGAGGGAGGGAGAAGAGAGAGAGAGGGAGAAGAGAGAGAGGGAGAAGAGAGAGAGAGGGAGGGAGAAGAGAGAGAAGGAGAAGAGGGAGAGGGAGAAGAGAGAGAGGGAGAAAAGAGAGAGGGAGGGAGAAGAGAGAGAGGGAGAAGAGAGGAATGAGAAGAGAGAGAGGGACGGAGAAGAGAGAGAAGTAGAAGAGAGAGAGGGAGAACAGAGAGAGGGAGAAAAGAGAGAGGGAGGGAGAAGAGAGAGAGAGGGAGAAGAGAGGAAGGAGAAGAGAGAGAGGGAGGGAGAAGAGAGAGAGAGAGGTATAAGAGAGAGAGGGAGGGAGAAGAGAGGAAGGAGAAGAGAGAGAGGGAGGGAGAAGAGAGAGAAGGAGAAGAGAGAGGGAGAAGAGAGAGAGGGAGGGAGAAGAGAGAGAGAGGGAGAAAAGAGAGAAAGGGAGGGAGAAGAGAGGAAGGAGAAGAGAGGATGGGGGAGAGAGAAAGGAGAAGAGAGAGAAGGAGAAGAAAGAGAGGGAGAAGAGAGGAAGGGGGAGTGAGAAGGATAAGAGAGAGAAGGAGAAGAGAGAGAGGGGGAGAAGAGAGGGAGGGAGAAGAGAGAGAGATGGAGAAGAGAGGGAGGAGAAGAGAGAAAAGGAGAAGAGAGAGAGGGAGAAGAGAGGAAGGGGGGAGTGAGAAGGAGAAGAGAGAGGAGAAGAGAGAGAGGGAGAAGAGAGAGAGAGGGAGAAGAGAGAGAGGAGGGAGAAGAGAGGGAGGGAGAAGAGAGAGAGATGGAGAAGAGAAAAAAGGAGAAGAGAGAGAGGGAGAAGAGAGGAAGGGGGAGTGAGAAGGAGAAGAGAGAGAAGGAGAAGAGAGAGAGGGAGAAGAGAGAGAGGGAGAAGAGAGAGAGAGGGAGAAGAGAGAGGGGAGGGAGAAGAGAGAGGGGGAGGGAGAAGAGAGGGGGAGGGAGAAGAGAGAGAGAGGGAGAAGAGAGAGCAGGAGGGAGAAGAGAGAGAGGGAGGGAGAAGAGAGAGAGCGGGAGAAGAGAGAGAGAGGGAGAAGGGAGACAAAGGGGGAGAGAGAAAAGAAGAGAAAGAAGAGGGAGAAGAGAGAGGGAGGGAGAAGAGAGAGAGAGGGAGAAGAGAGAGAGGGGGAGAGTGGATTTATAGAAGAATATAGTGAGAGAGAGGGAAGAGATTTAGCCGAAGCTAATGGACTAGTATAATCCGTGAAAGTGGCCCTCTCTAGTGTGTGTATGTGTGTGTGTGTGTGTGTGTCGAGGATACTCTTTGTAGCAACTGAGCAGTACCCCCTCACACGCACATGCACACGTAGTACACACACACACACACATACGCACATACAAACACACATTTAGAGTGCATTGATCTTCCCGTGTAATGACCAACAAATCAATGTGACACACAGTTACTTGTATAGTGTGTGTGTGTGTGTGTGTGTGTGTGTGTGTGTGTGTGTGTGTGTGTGTGTGTGTGTGTGTGTGTGTGTGTGTGTGTGTGTGTGTGTGTGTGTGTGTGTGTGTGTGTGTGTGTGTGTGTGTGTGTGTGTGTGTGTGTGTGTGTGTGTGTGTGTGTGTGTGTGTGTGTGTGTGTGTGTGTGTGTGTGTGTGTGTGTGTCTTTACTCCCTCTCTCTATGTTATCCAGTGTGATGTTCTCACAGACACAGAGATGGAAGTCAATCCAGTTATCTGATGGAATTAGTCACTTTACTACTTTACCATATAATCCTATATTAGAGACAGAGAGAGACAGAGAGGGCAGAGACAGAGAGAGAGATACATAGCCAGACAGAGAGGGCAGAGACAGAGAGAGACTGACAGAGAGGGGAGAGACAGAGCGAGAGAGAGAGCCATAGACAGAGAGGGCGGAGACAGAGAGGGGGAGAGAGAGAGAGAGAGAGAGAGAGAGAGAGAGAGAGAGAGAGAGAGAGAGAGAGAGAGAGAGAGAGAGAGAGAGAGAGACATAGACAGAGAGGACAGAGACAGAGAGAGAGAGAGAGAGAGAGAGAGAGAGAGAGAGAGAGAGAGAGAGAGAGAGAGAGAGAGAGAGAGAGAGAGAGAGACAGAGAGACAGAGAGACAGAGTGCAGAGGCAGAGAGAGAGAGAGAGAGAGAGAGAGAGAGAGAGAGACATAGACAGAGAGGGCAGAGACAGAGAGAGAGAGAGAGAGAGAGAGAGAGAGAGAGAGAGAGAGAGAGAGAGAGAGAGAGAGAGAGAGAGAGAGAGAGAGAGAGAGAGAGAGAGAGAGAGAGACATAGACAGAGAGGGCAGAGACAGAGAGAGAGAGACATAGACAGAGAGGGCAGAGACAGAGAGAGAGAGAGAGAGAGAGAGAGAGAGAGAGAGAGAGAGAGAGAGAGAGAGAGAGACATAGACAGAGATGGGGAGAGACAGAGAGAGGAGAGACACATACAGAGAGAGGAGAGACACAGACAGAGAGGGGAGAGACACAGAAAGAGAGGGGAGAGACAGACAGAGAGAGAGAGACATAGACAGAGAGGGTGGAGACAGAGAGGGAGAGAGAGAGAGAGAGAGAGAGAGAGAGAGAGAGAGAGAGAGAGAGAGAGAGAGAGAGAGAGAGATAGACAGAGAGGACAGAGAGAGAGAGAGAGAGACAGAGTGCAGAGAGAGAGAGAGAGAGAGAGACAGACAGAGAGGGCAGAGACAGAGAGAGAGAGAGAGAGAGAGAGAGAGAGAGAGAGAGAGAGAGAGAGACATAGACAGAGAGGGCAGAGACAGAGAGAGAGAGAGACATAGACAGAGAGAGGAGAGACAGACAGAGAGAGAGAGAGAGAGAGAGAGAGAGAGAGAGAGAGAGAGAGAGAGAGAGAGAGAGAGAGAGAGACAGCGACATAGACAGAGATGGGGAGAGACAGAGAGGAGAGACACAGACAGAGAGGGGAGAGACACAGACAGAGAAGGGAGAGACAGAGAGAGAGAGAGACATAGACAGAGATGGGGAGAGACAGAGAGAGGAGAGACACAGACAGAGAGAGGAGAGACACAGACAGAGAGGGGAGAGACACAGAAAGAGAGGGGAGAGACAGACAGAGAGAGAGAGAGACATAGACAGAGATGGGGAGAGACAGAGAGAGGAGAGACACAGACAGAGAGAGGAGAGACACAGACAGAGAGGGGAGAGACACAGACAGAGAGAGGAGAGACACAGACAGAGAGAGGAGAGACACAGACAGAGAGAGGAGAGACACAGACAGAGAGGGGAGAGACACAGACAGAGAGAGGAGAGACACAGACAGAGAGAGGAGAGACACAGACAGAGAGGGGAGAGACACAGACAGAGAGGGGAGAGACAGAGAGAGAGAGAGAGAGACACAGACAGAGAGAGGAGAGACACAGACAGAGAGAGGAGAGACACAGACAGACACAGAGAGAGAGACACAGACAGACAGAGAGGGGGGGGGGGCAGAGAGAGCGACAGAGAGAGCGACACGGACAAACAGAGAGGGGAGAGTGGTCGCATCTGCACGTCGCTCCAACGGGTAGTATAACTTTTTCATTATATTTCATTATATCACAACGGTTTGATTTGTCTTATCTTAGCAATTTCTTCTCAGCTAGCTACATAGCCGTCTTTGTATCAAAGATAATTGCGTAATTATCGTATTTCGCCGTCCTAACGTAGTCTTCACTAGCCAGCTAGCTAACGTCCACTGATTAGCTGCACTGAGAAACTTTTACACTCAACTGAACGACTTGATTAGTTTAGTGTTAGCTACCTACATAGCTGTCTTTGCTGTCTTCGTATCATCGTATCATCGTATCCAAGATAATTGTGTTGTTTAGGTTTAGAGTGTGTAGTCTTAGAGTGATTATCTTAATTTACCGAGGTTAGCTAGCCAGCTATTTGTCGTCCTTAACGTAGGTGACTCTGCTAGCTAGCCAACAGCTAGCCAACGCTAGCCAACGTCTTCTGTATAGAACTCAACTACCCGGTCGCATTCACAGGTTGTATCACATTTTCACTTCATTTCATTACAGTACAACGGTTTGATTTGTTTGATCGTAGCTAGCTACTTAGCTAGCTACATAGCCGTCTTTGTATCAAAGATAATTGTGTAGTCTAGAGCGATTTTCTAGGTTCGCTAGCCATCTATTGTCGTTCTTTTAACGCAACGTAACGTAAACAACACTGCTAGCTAGCCTGCTAGCCCCCGAATAGCAACACTGCAGAAACTATTACACTCAACGGAATGACTTGATTAGTGTAGTGTCAACAACGCACCCACTGCCAGCTGGCCTACTTCAGCAGTACTGTATCATTTTAATCATTTTAGTCAATAAGATTCTTGCTACGTAGCTTAACTTTCTGAACATTCGAGACGTGCAGTCCACTTGTCATTCCAATCTCCTTTGCATTAGCGTAGCCTCTTCTGTAGCCTGTCAACTATGTGTCTGTTTATCCCTGTTCTCTCCTCTCTGCACAGACCATACAAACGCTCCTCACCGCGTGGCCGCGGCCACCCTACTCTGGTGGTCCCAGCGCACGACCCACGTGGAGTTCCAGGTCTCCGGTAGCCTCTGGAACTGCCAATCTGCGGTCAACAAGGCAGAGTTCATCTCAGCCTATGCCTCCCTCCAGTCCCTCGACTTCTTGGCACTGACGGAAACATGGATCACCACAGACAACACTGCTACTCCTACTGCTCTCTCTTCGTCCGCCCACGTGTTCTCGCACACCCGAGAGCATCTGGTCAGCGGGGTGGTGGCACCGGGATCCTCATCTCTCCCAAGTGGTCATTCTCTCTTTCTCCCTTACCCATCTGTCTATCGCCTCCTTTGAATTCCATGCTGTCACAGTTACTAGCCCTTTCAAGCTTAACATCCTTATCATTTATCGCCCTCCAGGTTCCCTCGGAGAGTTCATCAATGAGCTTGATGCCTTGATAAGCTCCTTTCCTGAGGACGGCTCACCTCTCACAGTTCTGGGCGACTTTAACCTCCCCACGTCTACCTTTGACTCTTTCCTCTCTGCCTCCTTCTTTCCACTCCTCTCCTCTTTTGACCTCACCCTCTCACCTTCCCCCCTACTCACAAGGCAGGCAATACGCTCGACCTCATCTTTACTAGATGCTGTTCTTCCACTAACCTCACTGCAACTCCCCTCCAAGTCTCCGACCACTGCCTTGTATCCTTTTCCCTCTCGCTCTCATCCAACACCTCCCACACTGCCCCTACTTGGATGGTATCGCGCCGTCCCAACCTTCGCTCTCTCTCCCCCGCTACTCTCTCCTCTTCCATCCTATCATCTCTTCCCTCCGCTCAAACCTTCTCCCACCTATCTCCTGATTCTGCCTCCTCAACCCTCCTCTCCTCCCTCTCTGCATCCCTTGACTCTCTATGTCCCCTATCCTCCAGGCCGGCTCGGTCCTCCCTCCCGCTCCGTGGCTCGATGACTCATTGCGAGCTCACAGAACAGGGCTCCGGGCAGCCGAGCGGAAATGGAGGAAAACTCGCCTCCCTGCGGACCTGGCATCCTTTCACTCCCTCCTCTCTACATTTTCCTCCTCTGTCTCTGCTGCTAAAGCCACTTTCTACCACGCTAAATTCCAAGCATCTGCCTCTAACCCTAGGAAGCTCTTTGCCACCTTCTCCTCCCTCCTGAATCCTCCCCTCCCCCCTCCTCCCTCTCTGCAGATGACTTCGTCAACCATTTTGAAAAGAAGGTCGACGACATCCGATCCTCGTTTGCTAAGTCAAACGACACCGCTGGTTCTGCTCACACTGCCCTACCCTGTGCTCTGACCTCTTTCTCCCCTCTCTCTCCAGATGAAATCTCGCGTCTTGTGACGGCCGGCCGCCCAACAACCTGCCCGCTTGACCCTATCCCCTCCTCTCTTCTCCAGACCATTTCCGGAGACCTTCTCCCTTACCTCACCTCGCTCATCAACTCATCCCTGACCGTTGGCTACGTCCCTTCCGTCTTCAAGAGAGCGAGAGTTGCACCCCTTCTGAAAAAACCTACACTCGATCTCTCCGATGTCAACAATTACAGACCAGTATCCCTTCTTTCTTTTCTCTCCAAAACTCTTGAACGTGCCGTCCTTGGCCAGCTCTCCCGCTATCTCTCTCTGAATGACCTTCTTGATCCAAATCAGTCAGGTTTCAAGACTAGTCATTCAACTGAGACTGCTCTCCTCTGTATCACGGAGGCGCTCCGCACTGCTAAAGCTAACTCTCTCTCCTCTGCTCTCATCCTTCTAGATCTATCGGCTGCCTTCGATACTGTGAACCATCAGATCCTCCTCTCCACCCTCTCCGAGTTGGGCATCTCCGGCGCGGCCCACGCTTGGATTGCGTCCTACCTGACAGGTCGCTCCTACCAGGTGGCGTGGCGAGAATCTGTCTCCTCACCACGCGCTCTCACCACTGGTGTCCCCAGGGCTCTGTTCTTGGCCCTCTCCTATTCTCGCTATACACCAAGTCACTTGGCTCTGTCATAACCTCACATGGTCTCTCTTATCATTGCTATGCAGACGACACACAATTAATCTTCTCCTTTCCCCTTCTGATGACCAGGTGGCGAATCGCATCTCTGCATGTCTGGCAGACATATCAGTGTGGATGACGGATCACCACCTCAAGCTGAACCTCGGCAAGACGGAGCTGCTCTTCCTCCCGGGAAGGACTGCCCGTTCCATGATCTCGCCATCACGGTCGACAACTCCATTGTGTCCTCCTCCCAGAGCGCCAAGAACCTTGGCGTGATCCTGGACAACACCCTGTCGTTCTCAACTAACATCAAGGCGGTGGCCCGTTCCTGTAGGTTCATGCTCTACAACATCCGCAGAGTACGACCCTGCCTCACACAGGAAGCGGCGCAGGTCCTAATCCAGGCACTTGTCATCTCCCGTCTGGATTACTGCAACTCGCTGTTGGCTGGGCTCCCTGCCTGTGCCATTAAACCCCTTCAACTCATCCAGAACGCCGCAGCCCGTCTGGTGTTCAACCTTCCCAAGTTCTCTCACGTCACCCCGCTCCTCCGTTCTCTCCACTGGCTTCCAGTTGAAGCTCGCATCCGCTACAAGACCATGGTGCTTGCCTACGGAGCTGTGAGGGGAACGGCACCTCAGTACCTCCAGGCTCTGATCAGGCCCTACACCCAAACAAGGGCACTGCGTTCATCCACCTCTGGCCTGCTCGCCTCCCTACCACTGAGGAAGTACAGCTCCCGCTCAGCCCAGTCAAAACTGTTCGCTGCCCTGGCCCCCCAATGGTGGAACAAACTCCCTCACGACGCCAGGACAGCGGAGTCAATCACCACCTTCCGGAGACACCTGAAACCCCACCTCTTTAAGGAATACCTAGGATAGGTTAAGTAATCCCTCTCACCCCACCCCCCTAAGTTTTAGATGCACTATTGTTAAGTGACTGTCCCACTGGATGTCATAAGGTGAATGCACCAATTTGTAAGTCGCTCTGGATAAGAGCGTCTGCTAAATGACTTAAATGTAAATGTAAATGGAGAGAGAGAGACATAGACAGACAGAGAGACAGACAGACAGACAGACAGACAGACAGACAGACAGACAGACAGACAGACAGAGAGGGGAGAGACATAGACAGACAGAGAGAGAGAGACACAGACAGACAGAGAGGGGGGGCAGAGGGAGCGACACAGAGAAACAGAGGGGAGAGACAGAGAGAGAGAGAGACACAGACAGACAGAGAGAGAGAGAGAAACAGACAGACAGAGAGAAAGAGAGAGACACAGACAGACAGAGAGAAAGAGAGAGAGACACAGACAGATAGAGAGGGGAGAGACATAGAGAAAGAGAGAGACACAGACAGACAGAGAGAAAGAGAAAGAGAGAGAGAGACACAGACAGATAGAGAGGGGGAGTGACAGAGAGAAAGACAGAAAGAGAGGGGGAGAGACAGAGAGGGGAGAGACATAGAGAAAGAGAGAAAGAGAGGGGGAGAGACAGAGAGGGGAGAGACATAGAGAAAGAGAGAGACATAGACAGACAGAGAGGGGGAGAGACAGAGAGAAAGAGAGAGACACAGACAGACAGAGACAGAGAGGGGAGAGACATAGAGAAAGACATAGACAGACAGAGAGGGGGAGAGACAGAGAGAAAGAGAGAGACACAGACAGACACAGACAGACAGAAACAGAGAGGGGAGAGACATAGAGAAAGAGAGAGACAAAGACAGACACAGACAGACAGAGACAGAGAGGGGAGAGACATAGAGAAAGACATAGACAGACAGAGAGAAGAGCGACAGAGAGAGAGAGAGAGAGAGAGCGAGAGAGAGAGAGAGAGTGAATGTAAAAGGTTTGGTGATGTGGCATTACAGTACTTCCTCACTGGCACGACACACAATTTCTACAAGCTGGGTTTGCTCTGTGTGTATACAATGTGTGTGTGTGTGTGTGTGTAATCTCCATATGTATGCAGCTGTGTGAGCCATGAATAACATGCGTGTGAACCCATAACACAACACAGGCATTTCTCTCTCATACACACACACGCAGACACACACACACACACACACACACACACACACACACACACACACACACACACACACACACACACACACACACACACACACACACACACACACACACACACACACACACATATACAGCTCACTCAGAGGCGTTCCTCTCCCATGCTGGGAAGAAGAGGAGAACGAGGGGAGTAGAGACATGGAGATATAAAGATTATAGGGATGAAGACAGGAACATAAAATTACAGAGATGAGGGGAGGACAGAGAGATATGGAGAGAGATGAGCGGAGGACAGAGAGATATGGAGAGAGATGAGGGGAGGACAGAGAGATATGGAGAGAGATGAGCGGAGGACAGAGAGATATGGAGAGAGATGAGGGGAGGACAGAGAGATATGGAGAGAGATGAGCGGAGGACAGAGAGATATGGAGAGAGATGAGGGGAGGACAGAGAGATATGGAGAGAGATGAGCGGAGGACAGAGAGATATGGAGAGAGATGAGCGGAGGACAGAGAGATATGGAGAGAGATGAGGGGAGGGGAGGACAGAGAGATATGGAGAGAGATGAGGGGAGGACAGAGAGATAGGAGAGAGATGAGAGAGGACAGAGAGATATGGAGAGAGATGAGGGAGGACAGAGAGATATGGAGAGAGATGAGGGGAGGACAGAGAGATATGGAGAGAGATGAGGGGAGGACAGAGAGATATGGAGAGAGATGAGGGGAGGACAGAGAGATATGGAGAGAGATGAGGGGAGGACAGAGAGATATGGAGAGAGATGAGGGGAGGACAGAGAGATATGGAGAGAGATGAGGGGAGGACAGAGAGATATGGAGAGAGATGAGGGGAGGACAGAGAGATATGGAGAGAGATGAGCGGAGGACAGAGAGATATGGAGAGAGATGAGCGGAGGACAGAGAGATATGGAGAGAGATGAGGGGAGGACAGAGAGATATGGAGAGAGATGAGGGGAGGACAGAGAGATATGGAGAGAGATGAGGGAGGACAGAGAGATATGGAGAGAGATGAGGGGAGGACAGAGAGATATGGAGAGAGATGAGGGAGGACAGAGAGATATGGAGAGAGATGAGGGGAGGACAGAGAGATATGGAGAGAGATGAGGGAGGACAGAGAGATATGGAGAGAGATGAGGGGAGGACAGAGAGATATGGAGAGAGATGAGGGGAGGACAGAGAGAGATGGAGAGGGAGGGGAGGACAGAGAGATATGGAGAGAGATGAGGGGAGGACAGAGAGATATGGAGAGAGATGAGGGGAGGACAGAGAGATATGGAGAGAGATGAGGGGAGGGGGAGGACAGAGAGATATGGAGAGAGATGAGGGGAGGACAGAGAGATATGGAGAGAGATGAGGGGAGGACAGAGAGATATGGAGAGAGATGAGGGGAGGACAGAGAGATATGGAGAGAGATGAGGGAGGACAGAGAGATATGGAGAGAGATGAGGGGAGGACAGAGAGATATGGAGAGAGATGAGGGGAGGACAGAGAGATATGGAGAGAGATGAGGGAGGACAGAGAGATATGGAGAGAGATGAGGGGAGGACAGAGATATGGAGAGAGATGAGGGGAGGACAGAGAGATATGGAGAGAGATGAGGGGAGGACAGAGAGATATGGAGAGAGATGAGGGGAGGACAGAGATATGGAGAGAGATGAGGGGAGGACAGAGAGATATGGAGAGAGATGAGGGGAGGACAGAGAGATATGGAGAGAGATGAGGGGAGGACAGAGAGATATGGAGAGAGATGAGCGGAGGACAGAGAGATATGGAGAGAGATGAGGGGAGGACAGAGAGATATGGAGAGAGATGAGGGGAGGACAGAGAGATATGGAGAGAGATGAGGGGAGGACAGAGAGATGGAGAGAGATGAGGGGAGGACAGAGATATGGAGAGAGATGGGGAGGACAGAGAGATATGGAGAGAGATGAGGGGAGGACAGAGAGATATGGAGAGAGATGAGGGGAGGACAGAGAGATATGGAGAGAGATGAGGGGAGGACAGAGAGATATGGAGAGAGATGAGGGGAGGACAGAGAGATATGGAGAGAGATGAGGGGAGGACAGAGAGATATGGAGAGAGATGAGGGGAGGACAGAGAGATATGGAGAGAGATGAGGGGAGGACAGAGAGATATGGAGAGAGATGAGGGAGGACAGAGAGATATGGAGAGAGATGAGGGAGGACAGAGAGATATGGAGAGAGATGAGGGGAGGACAGAGAGATATGGAGAGAGATGAGCGGAGGACAGAGAGATATGGAGAGAGATGAGGGGAGGACAGAGAGATATGGAGAGAGATGAGGGGAGGACAGAGAGATATGGAGAGAGATGAGGGGAGGACAGAGAGATATGGAGAGAGATGAGGGGAGGACAGAGAGATATGGAGAGAGATGAGGGGAGGACAGAGAGATATGGAGAGAGATGAGGGGAGGAGAGAGATGAGAGATGGAGAGAGATGAGGGGAGGACAGAGAGATATGGAGAGAGATGAGGGGAGGACAGAGAGAGGATGAGGGGAGACAGAGATATGGAGAGAGATGAGGGGAGGACAGAGAGATATGGAGAGAGATGAGGGAGGACAGAGAGATATGGAGAGAGATGAGGGAGGACAGAGAGATATGGAGAGAGATGAGGGGAGGACAGAGAGATATGGAGAGAGATGAGGGGAGGACAGAGAGATGAGGGGAGGACAGAGAGATGAGCGGAGGACAGAGAGATATGGAGAGAGATGAGGGGAGGACAGAGAGATATGGAGAGAGATGAGGGGAGGACAGAGAGATATGGAGAGAGATGAGGGAGGACAGAGAGATATGGAGAGAGATGAGGGGAGGACAGAGAGATATGGAGAGAGATGAGGGGAGGACAGAGAGAGATGGAGAGAGATGAGGGGAGGACAGAGAGATATGGAGAGAGATGAGGGGAGGACAGAGAGAGATGAGCGGAGGACAGAGAGATATGGAGAGAGATGAGGGGAGGACAGAGAGATATGGAGAGAGATGAGGGGAGGACAGAGAGATATGGAGAGAGATGAGGGGAGGACAGAGAGATATGGAGAGAGATGAGGGGAGGACAGAGAGAGATGGAGAGAGATGAGGGAGGACAGAGAGATATGGAGAGAGATGAGGGGAGGACAGAGAGAGATGAGCGGAGGACAGAGAGATATGGAGAGAGATGAGGGGAGGACAGAGAGATATGGAGAGAGATGAGGGGAGGACAGAGAGAGATGAGCGGAGGACAGAGAGATATGGAGAGAGATGAGGGGAGGACAGAGAGATATGGAGAGAGATGAGCGGAGGACAGAGAGATATGGAGAGAGATGAGCGGAGGACAGAGAGATATGGAGAGAGATGAGGGGAGGACAGAGAGATATGGAGAGAGATGAGCGGAGGACAGAGAGATATGGAGAGAGATGAGGGGAGGACAGAGAGATATGGAGAGAGATGAGCGGAGGACAGAGAGATATGGAGAGAGATGAGCGGAGGACAGAGAGATATGGAGAGAGATGAGCGGAGGACAGAGAGATATGGAGAGAGATGAGCGGAGGACAGAGAGATATGGAGAGAGATGAGCGGAGGACAGAGAGATATGGAGAGAGATGAGCGGAGGACAGAGAGATATGGAGAGAGATGAGCGGAGGACAGAGAGATATGGAGAGAGATGAGCGGAGGACAGAGAGATATGAGCGGAGGACAGAGAGATATGAGCGGAGGACAGAGAGATATGAGCGGAGGACAGAGAGATATGAGCGGAGGACAGAGAGATATGGAGAGAGATGAGTGGAGGACAGAGAGATATGGAGAGAAATGAGCGGAGGACAGAGAGAGATGAGCGGAGGACAGAGAGATATGGAGAGAGATGAGCGGAGGACAGAGAGATATGGAGAGAGATGAGCGGAGGACAGAGAGATATGAGCGGAGGACAGAGAGATATGGAGAGAGATGAGCGGAGGACAGAGAGATATGGAGAGAGATGAGCGGAGGACAGAGAGATATGGAGAGAGATGAGGGGAGGACAGAGAGATATGGAGAGATATGAGCGGAGGACAGAGAGATATGGAGAGAGATGAGCGGAGGACAGAGAGATATGGAGAGAGATGAGCGGAGGACAGAGAGATATGAGCGGAGGACAGAGAGATATGGAGAGAGATGAGCGGAGGACAGAGAGATATGAGCGGAGGACAGAGAGATATGAGCGGAGGACAGAGAGATATGGAGAGAGATGAGTGGAGGACAGAGAGATATGGAGAGAAATGAGCGGAGGACAGAGAGATATGAGCGAAGGACAGAGAGATATGGAGAGAGATGAGTGGAGGACAGAGAGATATGAGCGAAGGACAGAGAGATATGGGAGAGATGAGCGGAGGACAGAGAGATGAGCGGAGGACAGAGAGATATGGAGAGATATGAGCGGAGGACAGAGAGATGAGCGGAGGACAGAGAGATATGAGCGGAGGACAGAGAGATATGGAGAGAGATGAGGGAAGGACAGAGAGATATGGAGAGAGATGAGGGGAGGACAAAGAGATATGAGCGGAGGACTGAGAGATATGGAGAGAGATGAGGGGAGGACAGAGAGATATGGAGAGAGATGAGGGGAGGACAGAGGGATATGGAGAGAGATGAGTGGAGGACAGAGAGATATGAGTGGAGGACAGAGAGATATGGAGAGAGATGAGGGGAGGACAGAGAGATCTGGAGAGAGATGAGGGGAGTACAGAGATATGGAGAGAGATGAGGGGAGGACAGAGAGATGAAGGGAGGACAGAGAGATATGGAGAGAGATGTGGGGAGGACAGAGACATATGGAGAGACATGTGGGGAGGACAGAGAGATATGGAGAGAGATGAGGGGAGGATAGAGATATGGAGAGAGATGAGGGGAGTACAGAGATATGGAGAGAGATGAGGGGAGGACAGAGAGATGAAGGGAGGACAGAGAGATATGGAGAGAGATGTGGGGAGGACAGAGACATATGGAGAGACATGTGGGGAGGACAGAGAGATATGGAGAGAGATGAGGGGAGTACAGAGATATGGAGAGAGATGAGGGGAGGACAGAGAGATGAAGGGAGGACAGAGAGATATGGAGAGAGATGAGTGGAGGACAGAGATATATGGAGAGATATGAGCGGAGGACAGAGAGATATGAGCGGAGGACAGAGAGATATGGAGAGAGATGAGGGGAGGACAGAGAGATATGGAGAGAGATGAGCGGAGGACAGAGAGATATGGAGAGAGATGAGGGGAGGAAAGAGAGATATGGAGAGAGATGTGGGAAGGACAGAGAGCTATGGAGAGAGATGTGGGAAGGACAGAGAGCTATGGAGAGAGATGAGGGGAGGACAGAGAGATATGGAGAGAGATGAGGTGAGGACAGAGAGAGATGAGGGGAGGACAGAGAGATATGGAGAGAGATGTGGGAAGGACAGAGAGCTATGGAGAGAGATGTGGGAAGGACAGAGAGATATGGAGAGAGATGAGGGGAGGACAGAGAGATATGGAGAGATATGAGCGGAGGACAGAGAGATGAGCGGAGGACAGAGAGATGAGCGGAGGACAGAGAGATGAGCGGAGGACAGAGAGATATGAGTGGAGGACAGAGAGATATGAGCGGAGGACAGAGAGATATGAGTGGAGGACAGAGATATGAGCGGAGGACAGAGAGATGAGCGGAGGACAGAGAGATATGAGTGGAGGACAGAGAGATATGAGCGGAGGACAGAGAGATATGAGTGGAGGACAGAGAGATATGTGCGAAGGACTGAGAGATATGGAGAGAGATGAGGGGAGGACAGAGAGATATGGAGAGAGATGAGTGGAGGACAGAGAGATATGAGCGGAGGACTGAGAGATATGGAGAGAGATGAGCGGAGGACAGAGAGATATGGAGAGAGATGAGGGGAGGACAGAGAGATATGGAGAGGGATGAGTGGAGGACAGAGAGATATGAGCGGAGGACAGAGAGATGAGCGGAGGACAGAGAGATATGAGCGGAGAACAGAGAGATATGGAGAGAGATGAGGGGAGGACAGAGAGATGAAGGGAAGATAGAGAGCTATGGAGAGAGATGTGGGTAGGACAGAGATATGGAGAGAGATGAGGGGAGGACAGAGATATGGAGAGAGATATGGGGAGTACAGAGATATGGAGAGAGATGAGGGGAGGACAGAGAGATGAAGGGAGGACAGAGAGATATGGAGAGAGATGTGGGGAGTACAGAAAGATATGGAGAGAGATGTGGGGAGGACAGGGATATATGGAGAGAGGTGTGGGGAGGACAGAAAGATATGAAGAGAGGTGTGGGGAGGACAGAAAGATATGGAGAGAGATGTGGGGAGGACAGAGATATATGAGCGGAGGACAGAGAGATATGTAGAGAGATGAGGGGAGGACAGAGCGATATGGAGAGAGATGTGGGGAGGACAGAGAGATATGGAGAGAGATGAGGGGAGGACAGAGCGATATGGAGAGAGATGAGGGGAGGACAGAGAGATATGGAGAGAGATGAGGGGAGGACAGAGAGATATGGAGAGAGATGAGGGGAGGACAGAGCGATATGGAGAGAGATGTGGGGAGGACAGAGAGATATGGAGAGAGATGAGGGGAGGACAGAGAGATATGGAGAGAGATGAGGGGAGGACAGAGCGATATGGAGAGAGATGTGGGGAGGACAGAGAGATGAAGGGAGGACAGAGAGATATGGAGAGAGATGTGGGGAGGACAGAGAGATATGGAGAGAGATGTGGGGAGGACAGAGAGAGATGAGGGGAGGACAGAGATATGGAGAGAGATGTGGGGAGGACAGAGAGATATGGAGAGAGATGAGGGGATGACAGAGAGATATGGAGAGAGATGTGGGAAGGACAGAGAGAGATGAGGGGAGGACAGAGAGATATGGAGAGAGATGAGGGGAGGACAGAGAGATATGGAGAGAGATGTGGGAAGGACAGAGAGCTATGGAGAGAGATGAGGTGAGGACAGAGAGAGATGAGGGGAGGACAGAGAGATATGGAGAGAGATGTGGGAAGGAGAGAGAGCTATGGAGAGAGATGTGGGAAGGACAGAGAGATATGGAGAGAGATGCGGGGAGGACAGAGAGATATGGAGAGAGATGAGTGGAGGACAGAGAGATATGGAGAGATATGAGCGGAGGACAGAGAGATGAGCGGAGGACAGAGAGATATGGAGAGATATGAGCGGAGGACAGAGAGATATGGAGAGAGATGAGGGGAGGACAGAGCGATATGGAGAGAGATGTGGGGAGGACAGAGAGATATGGAGAGAGATGAGGGGAGGACAGAGAGATATGGAGAGAGATGAGGGGAGGACAGAGCGATATGGAGAGAGATGTGGGGAGGACAGAGAGATATGGAGAGAGATGAGGGGAGGACAGAGAGATATGGAGAGAGATGAGGGGAGGACAGAGCGATATGGAGAGAGATGTGGGGAGGACAGAGAGATGAAGGGAGGACAGAGAGATATGGAGAGAGATGTGGGGAGGACAGAGAGATATGGAGAGAGATGTGGGGAGGACAGAGAGAGATGAGGGGAGGACAGAGATATGGAGAGAGATGTGGGGAGGACAGAGAGATATGGAGAGAGATGAGGGGATGACAGAGAGATATGGAGAGAGATGTGGGAAGGACAGAGAGAGATGAGGGGAGGACAGAGAGATATGGAGAGAGATGAGGGGAGGACAGAGAGATATGGAGAGAGATGTGGGAAGGACAGAGAGCTATGGAGAGAGATGAGGTGAGGACAGAGAGAGATGAGGGGAGGACAGAGAGATATGGAGAGAGATGTGGGAAGGAGAGAGAGCTATGGAGAGAGATGTGGGAAGGACAGAGAGATATGGAGAGAGATGAGGGGAGGACAGAGAGATATGGAGAGAGATGAGTGGAGGACAGAGAGATATGGAGAGATATGAGCGGAGGACAGAGAGATATGGAGAGATATGAGCGGAGGACAGAGAGATATGGAGAGAGATGAGGGGAGGACAGAGAGATATGGAGAGATATGAGCGGAGGACAGAGAGAGATGAGCGGGGGACAGAGAGAGATGAGCGGAGGACAGAGAGATATGAGCGGAGGACAGAGAGAGATGAGTGGAGGACAGAGAGATATGGAGAGAGATGAGGGCAGGACAGAGAGATATGGAGAGAGATGAGGGGAGGACAGAGGGATATGGATAGAGATGAGTGGAGGACAGTGGGAGGACAGAGGGATATGGAGAGAGATGAGTGGAGGACAGAGTGATATGAACAGAGGACAGAGAGATATGGAGAGAGATGAGCGGAGGACTGAGAGATATGGAGAGAGATGAGCGGAGGACAGAGAGATATGGAGAGAGATGAGGGGAGGACTGAGATATGGAGAGAGATGAGGGGAGGACAGAGGGATATGGAGAGAGATGAGTGGAGGACAGAGAGATATGGAGAGAGATGAGGGGAGGACAGAGGGATATGGAGAGAGATGAGTGGAGGACAGAGTGATATGAGCGGAGGACAGAGAGATATGAGCGGTGGACAGATAGAGATGAGTGGACGACAGAGAGATATGGAGAGATATGAGCGGAGGACAGAGAGATATGGAGAGATATGAGCCGAGGATAGAGAGATATGGAGAGAGATGAGGGGAGGACAGAGATATGGAGAGAGATGTGGGGAGTACAGAGATATGGAGAGAGATGAGGGGAGGACAGAGGGATATGGAGAGAGATGAGTGGAGGACAGAGAGATATGGAGAGAGATGAGGGGAGGACAGAGGGATATGGAGAGAGATGAGTGGAGGACAGAGAGATATGGAGAGAGATGAGGGGAGGACAGAGGGATATGGAGAGAGATGAGTGGAGGACAGAGAGATATGGAGAGAGATGAGGGGAGGACAGAGGGATATGGAGAGAGATGAGTGGAGGACAGAGTGATATGAGCGGAGGACAGAGAGATATGAGCGGTGGACAGATAGAGATGAGTGGACGACAGAGAGATATGGAGAGATATGAGCGGAGGACAGAGAGATATGGAGAGATATGAGCCGAGGATAGAGAGATATGGAGAGAGATGAGGGGAGGACAGAGAGATGAAGGGAGGACAGAGAGATATGGAGAGAGATGTGGGGAGGACAGAGAGATATGGAGAGAGATGTGGGGAGGACAGAGAGAGATGAGGGGAGGACAGAGATATGGAGAGATATGAGGGGATGACAGAGAGATATGGAGAGAGAGATGAGAGGAGGACAGAGAGATATGGAGAGAGATGAGCGGAGGACAGAGAGATATGGAGAGATATGAGTGGAGGACAGAGAGATATGGAGAGATATGAGTGGAGGACAGAGAGATATGGAGAGATATGAGTGGAGGACAGAGAGATATGGAGAGAGAGATGAGAGGAGGACAGAGAGATATGGAGAGATATGAGTGGAGGACAGAGGGATATGTAGAGAGATGAGGGGAGGACAGAGAGATATGGAGAGAGATGAGGGGAGGACAGAGAGATGAGCGGGGGACAGAGATAGATGAGTGGAGGACAGAGATATATGGAGAGATATGAGCGGAGGACAGAGAGATATGAGCGGAGGACAGAGAGATATGTAGAGAGATGAGGGGAGGACAGAGAGATATGGAGAGAGATGAGGGGAGGACAGAGAGATATGGAGAGAGATGAGCGGAGGACAGAGAGATATGGAGAGAGATGAGGGGAGGACAGAGAGATATGGAGAGAGATGAGGGGAGGACAGAGAGATGAGCGGGGGACAGAGATAGATGAGTGGAGGACAGAGATATATGGAGAGATATGAGCGGAGGACAGAGAGATATGAGCGGAGGACAGAGAGATATGTAGAGAGATGAGGGGAGGACAGAGAGATATGGAGAGAGATGAGGGGAGGACAGAGAGATATGGAGAGAGATGAGCGGAGGACAGAGAGATATGGAGAGATATGAGGGGAGGACAGTGGGAGGACAGAGAGAGATGAGCGGAGGACAGAGAGATATGGAGAGAGATGTGGGAAGGACAGAGAGCTATGGAGAGAGATGTGGGAAGGACAGAGAGCTATGGAGAGAGTTGAGGTGAGGACAGAGAGAGATGAGGGGATGACAGAGAGATATGGAGAGAGATGTGGGAAGGACAGAGAGCAATAGAGAGAGATGTGGGAAGGACAGAGAGATATTGAGAGAGATGTGGGGAGGACAGAGATATATGGAGAGAGATGTGGGGGGGACTGAGAGATATGGAGAGAGATGAGGGGAGGACAGAGAGATATGGAGAGAGATGAGGTGAGGACAGAGAGATATGGAGAGAGATGAGGTGAGGACAGAGAGATATGGAGAGAGATGAGGTGAGGACAGAGAGAGATGAGGGGAGGACAGAGAGATATGGAGAGAGATGTGGGGAGGACAGAGATGAAGGGAAGATAGAGAGCTATGGAGAGAGATGTGGGGAGGACAGAGATATGGAGAGAGATGAGGGGAGGACAGAGATATGGAGAGAGATGAGGGGAGGACAGAGAGATGAAGGGAGTTGAGGGGAGGACAGAGAGATGTGGGGAGAAATGAGGGGAGGACAGAAGGCTATGGTGTGTGTGTGTGTGTGTGTGTGTGTGTGTGTGTGTGTGTGTGTGTGTGTGTGTGTGTGTGTGTGTGTGTGTGTGTGTGTGTGTGTGTGTGTGTGTGTGTGTGTGTGTGTGTGTGTGTGTGTGTGCGCATACCTTTGTGTCTACAGATGTTGGATCTTAATTTGAGCCAGTTTCACATAGCAGGACAATAATCCCTCAGCAACAGGAAGCGTAGATTAACCAACACTCCTGTGCTCTTAGAAATCAGTCTGGAGAATTAGGAGTACATATCTGGTCTCTCTCTCTCTCTCTCTCTCACACACACACACACACACACACACACACACACACACACACACACACACACACACACACACACACACACACACACACACACACACACACACACACACACACACACACACACACACACACACTCAGGGTGTGACTGTTCCCTATGACTGCATCCACCTCAGACTGGACAATGTACAATCCCCTTCAAAAACCAGGCAGTCGGGTCAAATACCAACCAGACGTCTGGGAACAGACTGAGTTGACATATGAACATCCTGGGATTCTATAGGACTCGACTTCTGTTGTCAGATGAGACGTCAGCCATCAGTGGAATGAATGAAGGAGCTTTTCATGGAAATAACATGTCAATCATGTACTGTAAGTGCATTGTACTGGGCAGTGGCTATACTGATATCAGGGTGAGTCTAAGCTTGGACTCCTCACCTCCTCTCCTCCTCTCCTCTCCTTCATGACCACTGTTAGATGAAAGGACTGGTAGGTACATGGCCTACCAGACCAGGCATCATTGGGAAAAGGATCTCACCTCCTCACCTCCTCTCCTCCTCTCCTCCTCATCTCCTCACCTCCTCACCTCCTCTCCTCCTCACCTCCTCATCTCCTCTCCTCCTCTCCTCTCCTTCATGACCACTGTTAGATGAAAGGACTGGTAGGTGTACATGGCCTACCAGACCAGGCATCATGGGGAAAAGGATCTCACCTCCTCTCCTCCTCTCCTCCTCACCTCCTCTCCTCCTCACCTCCTCATCTCCTCTCCTCCTCTCCTCTCCTTCATGACCACTGTTAGATGAAAGGACTGGTAGGTGTACATGGCCTACCAGACCAGGCATCATGGGGAAAAGGATCTCACCTCCTCTCCTCCTCTCCTCCTCACCTCCTCACCTCCTCTCCTCCTCACCTCCTCATCTCCTCTCCTCCTCTCCTCTCCTTCATGACCACTGTTAGATGAAAGGACTGGTAGGTGTACATGGCCTACCAGACCAGGCATCATGGAGAAAAGGATCTCACCTCCTCTCCTCCTCTCCTCCTCTCCTCCTCACCTCCTCACCTCCTCTCCTCCTCACCTCCTCATCTCCTCTCCTCCTCTCCTCTCCGTCATGACCACTGTTAGATGAAAGGACTGGTAGGTGTACATGGGCCTACCAGACCAGGCATCATGGAGAAAAGGATCTCACCTCCTCACATCCTCTCCTCCTCTCCTCCTCACCTCCTCTCCTCCTCACCTCCTCACCTCCTCTCCTCCTCTCCTCCTCTCCTCATCTCCTCTCCTTCATGACCACTGTTAGATGAAAGGACTGGTAGGTGTACATGGGCCTACCAGACCAGGCATCAAAGGATCTCACCTCCTCACCTCCTCTCCTCCTCACCTCCTCATCTCCTCTCCTGCTCTCCTCTCCGTCATGACCACTGTTAGATGAAAGGACTGGTAGGTGTACATGGGCCTACCAGACCAGGCATCATGGAGAAAAGGATCTCACCTCCTCACCTCCTCTCCTCCTCTCCTCCTCACCTCCTCTCCTCCTCACCTCCTCATCTCCTCTCCTCCTCTCCTCTCCGTCATGACCACTGTTAGATGAAAGGACTGGTAGGTGTACATGGGCCTACCAGACCAGGCATCATGGAGAAAAGGATCTCACCTCCTCACATCCTCTCCTCCTCACCTCCTCTCCTCCTCACCTCCTCACCTCCTCTCCTCCTCTCCTCATCTCCTCTCCTTCATGACCACTGTTAGATGAAAGGACTGGTAGGTGTACATGGGCCTACCAGACCAGGCATCATGGGGAAAAGGATCTCACCTCCTCACCTCCTCTCCTCCTCACCTCCTCACCTCCTCTCCTCCTCACCTCTTCATCTCCTCTCCTCCTCTCCTTTCCTTCATGACCACTGTTAGATGAAAGGACTGGTAGGTGTACATGGCCTACCAGACCAGGCATCATGGAGAAAAGGATCTCCCTCTCTCTCTCTCCTTTGGTCTCTCCTTCTATTCCTCTCCCTCGTTCCACTGGGCTCCCTTCCCCTCTTCTCTCCAGTTGCCATGGAAACTGATGACATAGATGTGGGGGCTCGGCTCTTCCACATGCAGAAGGAAAGAGAGAGAGAGAGAGAGAGAGAGAGAGAGAGAGAGAGAGAGAGAGAGAGAGAGAGAGAGAGCGATTACACTACATGACCAAAAGTATGTGCTCATCTCATTCTGAAATCACGGGCATTAATAGGGAGTTGGTCCCACTGATGTTGGGCGATTAGACCTGGCTCGCAATCGCCGTTCCAATTCAGCCCAAAGGTGTTCGATGGGGTTGAGGTCAGCGCTCTGTACAGGCCAGTCAAGTTCTTCCACATCGATCTGGACATACCATCGAACCTCGCTTTGTGCATTGTCATGCCTAAACAGGAAAGGGCCTTCCCCAAACGGAAGCACAGAATCATCTAGAATGTCATTGTATGCTGTAGCTTAAAGATTTCCCTTCACTGGAACTAAGGGGCCACAAACCATGAAACACAGCCCCTCAGCTGTCGTACTGCCAGATGGGGAAGCGTGATTCATCACTCCAGAGAACACGTTTCTACTGCTCCGGAGTTCAATGGCGGCGAGCTTTACACCACTCCAGCCGACGCTTGGCATTGTGCATGGTGATCTTAGGCTTGTGTACAGCTGCTCAGCCATGGAAACACATTTCATGAAGCTCCCGATGAACAGGTCTTGTGCTCTCGGCAGTCCCGTTCTGTGAGTTTGTGTGGCCTACCACTTCGCGGCTAAGCCGTTGTTACTCCAAGACGTTTCAACTTCACAATAACAGCACTTACAGTTGACCGGGGCAACTCTAGCAGGGATGGAATTTGACGAACTGACTTGTTGCAAAGATGGCATTCTATGATGGTGCCACGTTGAAAGTCACTGAGCTCTTCACTACAGGCCATTCTACTGTCAATGTTTGTCTATGGAGATTGCAAGGCCGTGTGCTCAATTTTATACAGGTCAGCAACGGGCGTGTTTGAAATGGCCGAATCCACTCATTTGAAACACACCCTCAATACACCAGTGGTAGGGCCTTAGCAACACACCCTCAATACACCAGTGGTAGGGCCTTAGCAACACACCCTCAATACACCAGTGGTAGGGCCTTAGCAACACACCCTCAATACACCAGTGGTAGGGCCTTAGCAACACACCCTCAATACACCAGTGGTAGGGCCTTAGCAACACACCCTCAATACACCAGTGGTAGGGCCTTAGCAACACACCCTCAATACACCAGTGGTAGGGCCTTAGCAACACACCCTCAATACACCAGTGGTAGGGCCTTAGCAACACACCCTCAATACACCAGTGGTAGGGCCTTAGCAACACACCCTCAATACACCAGTGGTAGGGCCTTAGCAACACACCCTCAATACACCAGTGGTAGGGCCTTAGCAACACACCCTCAATACACCAGTGGTAGGGCCAGTGGTAGGGCTTAGCAACACCCTCAATACACCAGTGGTAGGGCCTTAGCAACACACCCTCAATACACCAGTGGTAGGGCCTTAGCAACACACCCTCAATACACTAGTGGAAGGGCCTTAGCAACACACCCTCAATACACCAGTGGTAGGGCCTTAGCAACACACCCTCAATACACTAGTGGAAGGGCCTTAGCAACACACCCTCAATACAGTAGTGGAAGGGCCTTAGCAACACACCCTCAATACACTAGTGGAAGGGCCTTAGCAACACACCCTCATTACACCAGTGGTAGGGCCTTAAGAAACACCCCCTCAATACACTGCTGGTAGGGCCTTAGCAACACACCCTCAATACACTAGTGGAAGGGCCTTAGCAACACACCCTCAATACAGTAGTGGAAGGGCCTTAGCAACACACCCTCAATACACTAGTGGAAGGGCCTTAGCAACACACCCTCAATACACTAGTGGAAGGGCCTTAGCAACACACCCTAAATACACTAGTGGAAGGGCCTTAGCAACACACCCTCAATACACTAGTGGAAGGGCCTTAGCAACACACCCTCAATACAGTAGTGGAAGGGCCTTAGCAACACACCCTCAATACAGTAGTGGAAGGGCCTTAGCAACACACCCTCAATACACTAGTGGTGATCATTTGCAAGGAATTGCAAGAACTGAAAATACCTCTCTTTCTCAATTCATGAATTAGAATTGAATTGAAATGAGACTAAATGTCATTAACTCCAACTGTGTAATATTTACCTTTGCATCTGTAATTATGTATCCCCTCTGTCTCTCTCTGTCTCTGTCTCTCTATATATATATATATATATATATCTCTCCACTCCTCTCTTTCTGTCTCTGTCTCCCCCCCCATCCTCTCTAGGTGTTGTATCTCCAGCAGGCTGAGGTGACTAGAGAGAGAGTGTACGCTATGCATCAGTCCAGTATAGATGGGGTGGAGGACATGTCCACTCTGGCAGAACTACACGAAGCTGCCATCATGCACAACCTCTACCAGCGCTACCAGAAGGACAGCATCTATGTAAGTCACACACACACACACACACATGCGTGTGCTATACAATGAATGCCTCCCCTCCTCTTCCGGTAATCTCCTGGCTAAAGGCTTTTGACGGGAAACACAAATCAGCTTATATCATCTCTTCTTCTGTCCGTGTGTGTGTGTGTGTGTGTGTGTGTGTGTGTGTGTGTGTGTGTGTGTGTGTGTGTGTGTGTGTGTGTGTGTGTGTGTGTGTGTGTGTGTGTGTGTGTGTGTGTGTGTGTGTGTGTGTGTGTGTGTGTGTGTGTGTGTGTGTGTATCTGGGGAGGTGGTCTATAAATTACACACTCTTGCATGGTAACTAGCTAAGTAGTTCACATCTGCTTTACTGGCACCCAGCCTCAGCCCTACTACCCATAATGCACCTCTCTACAGTAGTAGACAACAGTACTGTGTTTTCCCCTAAATAGAGATAGGTTTGATATCATGAATTGACAGGCAGACAGACACAGAACATAGAAGGAAACATGGCTTAAAGGACACAGAGACACACAGAGGGACCTAATGTAGATGAGGGGACACACTGTGTGTGTCTGTGTGAGACAGGGGGCACGGCGGATGACCTTATTGAGATGATGAGGAGGGATTTCCTTTAAGCTGATCGTATTAGTTCACCCGGTGTGCTGGTCACGTTTCTGTGTCAGTGTGTGTGTGTGTGTGTGTGTGTGTCCAGAGAATATGCGGAGTACAGAATATGATCCGATGTGAGGCTTGTTGACTTGATGTGTCAGCTGAACGTAAGGGAAGTAAACAAGAACTGCTCTTTTCTACTCCAAAATGGCTGGCCTCCTCTCTCCTCTCTCCTCTCTCCTCTCTCCTCTCTCCTCTCTCCTCTCTCCTCTCTCCTCTCTCCTCTCTCCTCTCTCCTCTCTCCTCTCTCCTCTCTCCTCTATCCTCTATCCTCTCTCCTCTCTCTAGCTCTGTTCTCTCCTCTCTCCTCTCTCTCCTCTCTCTCCTCTCTCCTCTCTCCTCTCTCCTCTCTCCTCTCTCCTCTCTCCTCTATCCTCTATCCTCTATCCTCTCTCCTCTCTCTAGCTCTGTTCTCTCCTCTCTCCTCTCTACTCTCTCTAGCTCTGTTCTCTCCTCTCTCCTCTCTCCTCTCTCCTCTCTCCTCTCTCCTCTATCCTCTATCCTCTCTCCTCTCTCCTCTCTCCTCTCTCCTCTATCCTCTCTCCTCTATCCTCTATCCTCTCTCCTCTCTCTAGCTCTGTTCTCTCCTCTCTCCTCTCTACTCTCTCTAGCTCTGTTCTCTCCTCTCTCCTCTCTCCTCTATCCTCTCTACTCTCTCTAGCTCTGTTCTCTCCTCTCTCCTCTATCCTCTATCCTCTATCCTCTATCCTCTCTACTCTCTCTAGCTCTGTTCTCTCCTCTCTCCTCTATCCTCTCTCCTCTATCCTCTATCCTCTCTCCTCTCTCTAGCTCTGTTCTCTCCTCTCTCCTCTATCCTCTCTCCTCTCTCCTCTATCCTCTCTCCTCTCTCTAGCTCTGTTCTCTCCTCTCTCCTCTCTACTCTCTCTAGCTCTGTTCTCTCCTGTCTCCTCTCTCCTCTATCCTCTATCCTCTCTCCTCTCTCTAGCTCTGTATTCTCCTCTCTCTAGCTCTGTTCTCTCCTCTCTCCTCTCTACTCTCTCTAGCTCTGTTCTCTCCTGTCTCCTCCTCTATCCTCTATCCTCTCTCCTCTCTCCTCTATCCTCTATCCTCTCTCCTCTCTCTAGCTCTGTTCTCTCCTCTCTCCTCTCTCCTCTCTCTAGCTCTGTTCTCTCCTCTCTCCTCTCTCCTCTCTCTAGCTCTGTTCTCTCCTCTATCATCTATCCTCTCTCCTCTCTCTAGCTCTGTTCTCTCCTGTCTCCTCTCTCCTCTCTCTAGCTCTGTTCTCTCCTCTCTCCTCTCTCTAGCTCTGTTCTCTCCTCTCTCCTCTCTCCTCTCTCCTCTCTCCTCTCTCCTCTCTCCTCTCTCTAGCTCTGTTCTCTCCTCTCTCTCTCTCCTCTCTCTAGCTCTGTTCTCTCCTCTCTCCTCTCTCCTCTCTCCTCTCTCCTCTCTCCTCTCTCCTCTCTCAAGCTCTGTTCTCTCCTCTCTCCTCTCTCCTCTCTCCTCTCTCCTCTCTCCTCTCTCCTCTCTCCTCTCTCCTCTCTCTAGCTCTGTTCTCTCCTCTCTCCTCTCTCCTCTATCCTCTATCCTCTCTCCTCTCTCTAGCTCTGTTCTCTCCTCTCTCCTCTCTCCTCTATCCTCTATCCTCTCTCCTCTCTCTAGCTCTGTTCTCTCCTCTCTCCTCTCTCCTCTATCCTCTATCCTCTCTCCTCTCTCCTCTATCCTCTATCCTCTCTCCTCTCTCTAGCTCTGTTCTCTCCTCTCTCCTCTCTACTCTCTCTAGCTCTGTTCTCTCCTCTCTCCTCTCTACTCTCTCTAGCTCTGTTCTCTCCTCTGTCTGTGTTTCTCTGAGTAATATATAGTACATCTTATCCTGATGCTGGATACAACTAGTGTGTGTGTGTGTGTGTGTGTGTCTCAGACCAACATAGGCAGTATCCTGGCAGCGGTGAACCCTTATAAACAGATCCCAGGCATGTATGACCTAGATAGAGTTGAGCTGTACAGTCGACACCACATCGGAGAACTCCCGCCCCATATCTTCGCTGTAGCCAATGAGTGCTACCGCTGCATCTGGAAACGACACGACAGCCAATGCGTCCTCATCAGGTGAGATTTGATTGGTTGAGTAGGAAGTTGTTGTTTATACCTTTCCTATATGACCCCTTGTCCAATCACATCCAATGAAGATTCAGTCATGAATCTGATTGGTTTACAGACCAAAGGCTAACTCAATATCTATTAACCAATCACTGTTTAATATATGTTATAGTCCAGACAAATTGTTTTGACCTATCAGATTCATTTGGTGGAGAAGGTCAGTGAAAGGTTAAGTGTGGTTTTTAGGGTGTGACCGTGTGACCGTTTGTGTGTGTGTGTATGTGTGTGTGTGTGTGTGTGTGTGTGTGTGTGTGTGTGTGTGTGTGTGTGTGTGTGCCAGTGGGGAGTCGGGGGCTGGTAAGACAGAGAGCACCAAGCTGCTGCTCCAGTTCCTGTCTGTGATGAGCCAGAACTCTGCTGGGATGCCTCCTTCTGAGAAAACCACACCAGTGGAGCAGTCCATCGTTCAGAGCAGGTACACACACACACACACACACACACACACACACACACACACACACACACACACACACACACACACACACACACACACACACACACACACACACACACACACACACACACACACACACACACACACACACACACACACACAGACACACACACACACACACACACACACACACACACACACACACACACACACACACACACACACACACACACACACACACACACACACACACACACACACACACACACACACACACACACACACACACACACACACACACAGACACACACACACACACACACACACACACACACACACACAGACACACACACACACACACACACACACACACACACACACACACACACACACACACACA
>NC_060193.1:52180120-52192620 GCF_021184085.1 Oncorhynchus gorbuscha
AAACGTTGCACACGAACCGCCGCCCGTTTGGAATAAGGAATCATGAATGTGAAATGCCTTTGTTCGGTCAGAACCAGGCCTTCTTAGGAAGGATGTGGGTTGGCCTTTCAGCGGCACGCTGGTAAAGCTCTGGTTGTCTGAAAGGGTCCGGATCCGTCTCTTCTACTGTTGTTCACTCTGGAAGATAGCCAGCCATGTTGACGGTTCCCATTGGTGAAGAGCGTAGTAGGACAGTCTCACTTAGATGAGTTTATCTCTATATCTGACTTAGGACAGCTAATCAACTGTGCCAGTGATTGTCTGAGGTGAGCTTCTTGCCTCTTCCTCCTCGTGTTGATAGTCAAGATTTAAACCACTTTTGACGTGGGCTGCAATTCCTCGTCTTTCCTGGTCTAATGTTCATTTCGTTGGCTTTTTATGCACTCTCATCGAAAGGGCATTGTTCTATCAGTCTGACGCGCTCTCCGATCTCACTCGGGCATGGTTACTTACTATGCACAGTTTATAGGAGATTCTCTCATACCTCCTAAAATCACATTCATATCTTAGCAAAAATACTTTCAGAATTGTTCATATTACATGCACAACGTTAAGGATGGAGACTTCATACCTGTAGTGTAAATACTTTTCAAGTTACAGTATTTCTTTTATACCCGTTTTAATGACATCACAGAATAAAAAACAATATGACATTAGTTTTCTTTTGCTCCCCGCTGACCCTACATTCTTATGTTAGAAATATTGATCCAATATATACTTTTGACCGTGTTAGAGTTTAAGAGGGAAAACTGTCTGTGAAACAAAGACATTCCTTTGGTTGATACTAAAGGGGGAGGAAGATCCCCCCCCCCCTTCTCCTGTAATTTACAACAGGGTGTGGACTGTCAAACCGGCCCAGTACCCTCCTCCCCTGGTGAGAGAAGGTCTGGTTATTGTCAATCATTGCCAAGCTGATCTGACCCCTTGTGATCCTCACAGGACAGTAATGACAACACATACAAACACACACACAGAGAGAGATATATACACACACACTGAATTATACACACGCACACACACAGAGATATACACACATACTGACATATACACACAAACACACATGCTGAGATATACACGCACACACACAGAGATATACACACACACAGAGATATACACACACACACAGAGATATACACACACACACAGAGATATACACACACACACAGAGATATACACACACACTGACATATACACACACAAACACACACGCTAAGATATACACAAACACACATGCTGAGATATACACACACACACTGAGATATACACACACAGACAGAAACAATGTTGGGCTCTACCTGTGATAACGCTGTGTGTCTATAGAGAGGGAGTCCTGTGGGAAGCCATAGACTGGATGGATAACGCTGAGTGTCTGGACCTCATAGAGAAGGTAAGAGACCACAGTTGTCTCCCAAATGACATTCTACAGATGTAGGATCTTAATTTGAGCCAGTGGATTATTAATATGTGAATGATTATGTGGGAAAATCAAGTTTGATGAAATTTCAAAGTGTAATTACAAACTTCAGAAGCCTTTTTAAATCTCAAATATACTATAAGTTTAACATGTCCTGTATTGCAAGAAAGTTATCCTGCTACAGGGAGATATATAGGGAGAAATGTATTCCCTATTGAGTCCATTACTTGGGCCCATGGGGTTCTGGCCAAAAAGAGTGCACTATATAGGGAATAGGGTGCTATTTAGGATTCAGCCCAACACTGGGGCTGATGTAATGTTAATGGGAAGTAGATTTATTCGGATGTTTTGGTTGTGTCTCTCTGCCAGAAACTGGGGATGCTAGCGTTGGTCAACGAGGAGAGTCGCTTCCCCAAAGGGACAGACTTCACACTGCTGGAGAAACTACACAGCAGGCACTCTGTGAGTCATACAGTACACACACACACAGACCCACACAAACAACCCCGCCCCACCCAACATAACACACACACACACACACACACACACACACACACACACACACACACACACACACACACACACACACACACACACACACACACACACACACCACAGGTGGCTGGTGACACCTTCATTGGGGAGGATTGGCTCATAGTCATGGCTGGAACAGAGTGTACTTAATGGTATAAAACTCATCAAACACATAGTTTGATAGCAATCCATTCACTCTATTCCACCATTATTATGCGCCGCCCTCCCCTCACCAGCCTCCTGTGACACACATACACATGCAACGATGTGACATTCATTAATATGGTGGGATATAACTTGTCTCCTCCTCCCTCTGCAGACAAACCCTTACTATGTGAAGCCTCGACTGGCTGACCATCAGTTTGGCATCAGGCACTATGCTGGAGAGGTTCTGTATGATGTCACCGGGGTTCTGGAGAAGAACAGAGATACATTTAGAGATGACATCCTCAACATGCTGAAGGAGAGCAAACTGGACTTCATCTATGATCTGTTTGAGAGAGTGGGCAGCAGGAACAGTGAGGAGACTCTGAAGATGGGAACAGCCAGACGCAAGCCTACCGTCAGCTCACAGTTTAGGGTGAGAGAAGTTGTGTGTGTATGTGTGTGTGTGTGTGTGTGTGTGTGTGTGTGTGTGTGTGTGTGTGTGTGTGTGTGTGTGTGTGTGTGTGTGTGTGTGTGTGTGTGTGTGTGTGTGTGTGTGTGTGTGTGTGTGTGTGTGTGTGTGTGTGTGTACTGATTCTCTGTGTCTCTCTCAGGACTCTCTCCATTCCCTCATGGGCACTCTGAGTGTGTCCAACCCCTTCTTCGTGCGCTGCATCAAACCCAACAACGAGAAGGTTAGTATCATCTATTACATATCTATGTCTTTCACACTACATATCTATATTAACCCCAAAAGTCCTACCTGTCACTTTACATAAACTACATGACCAAAGGTATGTGGACACCTGCTCGTCGAACTTCTCATTCCAAAATCATGGGCGTTAATATGAAGTTGGTCCCCTCTTTTCTGCTGTAACAGCCTCCACTAGATGTTGGAACATTACTGCGGGGACTTGCTTCCATTCAGCCACATTCATCCCAAAGGTGTTTGATGGGGTTGAGGTCAGGGCTCTGTGTGGGCCAGTCAAGTTCTTCCACACAGATCTTGACAAACCATTTCTATATGGACCTTGCTTTGTGCACGGGGGCATTGTCATGCTGAAATAGGAAAGGGCCTTCCCCAAACAAAGTTGGAAACACAGAATCGTCTACAATGTCATTGTATGCTGGAGCGTTAAGATTTCCACAGCCCCAGTCCATTATTCCTCCCCTACCTAACTTTACAGTTGGCACTATGCATTCAGGCAGGTAGCATTCTCCTGGCCAAACACAGAGTTGTCCGTTGGACTGCCAGATGGTGAAGCCTGATTCATCACTCCAGAGAACGCGTTTCCATTGCTCCGGAGTCCAATGGCGGAGAGCTTTACACCACTCCAGCCGATGCTTGGCATTGTGCATGGTGATCTTAGGCTTGTGTGCGGCTGCTCAGCCATGGAAACACATTTCATGAAGCTCCTGACGACCAGTTATTGTGCTGATGTTGCTTCCAGCGGCAGTTTGGAACTTAGTAGTTGGTGTTGCAACCGAGGACAGACGATTTTACGCGCTTCAACGGTCCCGTTCTGTGAGCTTGTGTGGCCTACCACTTCGCGGCTGAGCCGTTGTTGCTCCTAGACATTTCCACATCACAATAACAGCATTTACAGTTGACCGGGGCAGCTCTAGCAAGGCAGAAATTTGACTAACTGACTTGTTGAAAAGGTGGCATCCTATGATGGTGCCATGTTGAAAGTCACTGAGCTCTTCAGTAAGGCCATTCTAGTGTCAAGGTTTGTCTATGGAGATTGCATGGCTGTGTGCTCGATTTTATTCACCTGTTAGCAACAGGAGTGGCTTGAACTTGCTGAATCCACTTATTTGAAGGTGTGTCCACATACTTTTGTATACACTACCGGTCAAAAGTTTTAGAATACCTACTCATTCAAGGGTTTTTCTTTATTTTTACTATTTTCTACATTGTAGAATAATAGTGAAGACATCAAAACTACGAAATAGCACATATGGAATCATGTAGTAACCAAAGAAAATCTAAATATATTTTATATTTGAGATTCTTCAAATAGCCACCCTTAGCCTTGATGACAGCTTTTTACACTCTTGACATTCTGTCAACCAGCTTCATGAGGTAGTCACCTGGAATGCATTTCAATCAACATTTGTGCCTTTTAAAAAGTTCATTTGTGGAATCTATTTCCTTCTTAATGCATTTGAGCCAATCAGTGTTGTGACAAGGTAGGGGGGTATTCAGAAGCCCTATTTGGTAAAATACCATATTATGGCAAGAACAGCTCAAATAAGCAAAGATAAATGACAGTCCATCATTACTTTATAACATGAAGGTCAGTCAATACAGAACATTTCTTCAAGTGCAGTCGCAAAAACCATCAAGCGCTATGATGAAACTGTCTCTCATGAGGACCGCCACAGGAAAGGAAGACCCAGTGTTAACTTGGCTGCAGAGGATAAGTTCATTAGAGTTACCAGCCTCAGAAATTGCAGCCCAAATAAATGCTTCACAGAGTTCAAGTAACAGACACATCTCAACATCATCTGTTCAGAGGAGACTGCATGAATCAGGCCTTCATGGTCGAATTGCTGCAAAGAAACCACTACTAAAAGACACCAATAAGAAGAAGAGACTTGCTTGGGCCAAGAAACACGAGCAATGGCCATTAGATCAGTGGAAATTTGTCCTTTGGTCTGGAGTCCAAATTGGACATCTTTGGTCTCAACCGCCATGTCTTTGTGGGATGCGGTGTGGGTGAACGGATGATCTCTGCATGTGTATTTCCCACCGTAAAGCATGGAGGGGGGAGGTGTGATGGTGTGAGGGTGCTTTGCTTGTGGCACTGTTTGTGATTTATTTAGAATTCAAGGCACACTTAACCAGCATGGCTACCACAGCATTCGGCAGCGATCCGCCATCCCATCTGGTTTGGGACAATCCCCGGACCTCAACCAAATTGAGATGGTTTGGGATGAGTCTGACCGCAGAGTGAAGGAAAAGCAGCCAACAAGTGCTCAGCATATGTAGGAACTCCTTCAAGACTGTTGTAAAGGCATTCCAGGTGAAGCTGGTTGAGAGAATGCCAAGAGTGTGCAAAGCTGTCATCAAGGCAAAGAGTGGATATTTGAAGAATCTCAAATATAAAATATTTAGATTTGTTTAACACTTTTTTTGGTTCTACAAGATTCCATATGTGTTATTTCATAGTTTTGATGTCTTCACAATTATTCTACAATGAAGAAAATAGTAAAAATTAAGAAAAACCCTTGAATAAGGTGGTGTTAGGTGTTCTAAAACTTTTAACCAGTAGTGTATATGGTATACCTTTGTAAGACACTCTTTACCAGACATCAAGCTCCTTGAACATAGGGTGACACAAATATATATCAGAACAACTTATTGTAACCAAACACCTCTGACCTGTGACCTGTGTAGAACCCTAGCGTGTTTGACCCGGAAGTGGTTCTGAACCAGCTGAGGTATTCTGGAATGTTAGAAACAGTTAAAATCCGCCGGGCCGGCTTCCCTGTCCGCAGAACCTTCAAAGACTTCATCAGCCGGTCAGTGTGTGTGTGTGCGTGCGTGTGTCTGTCTGTCTGTCTATGTGCGTGCGTGCGTGCGTGCATGCCTGTCTGTCTGTGTGTCAGTGTGCCTGTCTGTGTCAATGTGTCTGTCAGTGTCAGTGTCAGTGTCAGTGTCTGTCTGTCTGTCTGTCTGTCTGTCTGTCTGTCTGTCTGTCTGTCTGTCTGTCTGTCTGTCTGTCTGTCTGTCTGTCTGTCTGTCTGTCTGTCTGTCTGTCTGTCTGTCTGTCTGTCTGTCTGTCTGTCTGTCTGTCTGTCTGTCTGTGTGTGTCAGTTTCTGTCTGTCTGTTTGTGTCAGTTTGTGTGTGTCTGTTTGTGTCAGTGTCTGTCTGTCTGTCTGTCTGTCTGTCTGTCTGTCTGTCTGTCTGTCTGTCTGTCTGTCTGTCTGTCTGTCTGTCTGTCTGTCTGTCTGTCTGTCTGTCTGTCTGTCTGTCTGTCTGTCTGTCTGTCTGTCTGTCTGTCTGTCTGTCTGTCTGTCTGTCTCTTCCCCCTGCGCCTCTGTTTGTAATTCTCTCTCTCTCTGGGTTAGTGTATGTAAATAAACTTAGTTTGTTTTAACTTTGTTACTCTTTCACTTCCTCTTTCTCCACCCCTGTCTTCCTCTCTCTCAGGTATCAGATCATTCTACAAGAGAAGGTGGGTGGAGCGGGGGATGATAAGAAGAGGAGTACAGACCTGCTGACCAAATACGACCGTGCCAAAAAGGAGTGGCAGCTGGGAAAGACCAAGGTAAGACTGCAGCAGAACTTTAGTGGACTTGACACCTGTGGATACCAACAGATGTTGAAGTGACATTTCACCCGGCCCACCTGACCCCTCAACCTCTCACCCCTGACGTCACACCTCTGACCTCTAGGTGTTTATGAAGGAGTCTCTGGAACAGCGTCTGGAGAAAGAGAGAGACGAGGTTCGCCGTAAAGCAGGCATGGTCATCAGAGCCCACATCCTCACCTACACCGCCAGGAAGCACTTTAAGCGTGTGAAGGGGAGCGTCGTCACCCTCCAGGGGTACCTTCGTACCCACATACAACGGAAATGGTTTCTACGGCGATGCTTGGCGACGCGGGTACTCCAAAAACACAGACGAGGACAGGTGGCCCGCGCTGGCTGCCGTAAACTCAGAGAGGAGAGGAGGAAGAGAGAGGAGGAGGAGAGGAAGAAGAGAGAACAGGAGGAGGGAGGCGTAGAGGCTGCTCAGGGTTCTGAGGTGAGCTTTCTCTTCTCTACTCTTTTCTCTGCTCACCCCTCTTTTAGAAAATGGTCTGGTCCTGAGGCCAATGACTATCATAGGAATGGGCTAACAAATGTCATCAGAGATGACATGAGATGACACCTGACCTCACCTTTCTCTCCCTCTCCACTCCATTGTGTCTCTCTCCCTTTCCTCCCTCCTCCCTCTCTCCCTTTCCTCCCTCCACCTCGTCCCTCTCTCCCTTTCCTCCCTCCGCCTCCTCCCTCTCTCCCTTTCCTCCCTCCGCCTCCTCCCTCTCTCCCCTTCCAGAAGAAGGAAGGAAAGACGGAAGAAGAGGCCCGTCAGATGGAGGAGATCTTGCGTATAGAGTTGGAGATCGAGCGCCTACAGAAACAGAGGGAGGATGGGGTCTCCCAGCTCTGTGAGTCCTCCAGGCAGGAGCTCCGGCTACGTCGGGACGCAGAGATCAAGAGGCTGAAGAAGGAGGCCTCTCGTAAGGCCACAGAACTAATCGACCTCCTGGACTTTGGAGGTCTGGATCCCAGTTTAGCCACCGCTGCTAGTGCTAGCGCAGAGGTTGGTGTTCCGTATTTCCTGAAGAGTGTTGAGGTTGTTCTAATTGCGTCCCTCTCCTGTGTTAAGTTGGATATGCTTAAAACATACCTGGCCTTATCTGCCCTGATCCTAACCCGTTGTCTCCCTGCCCTCCAGCGGCTCCAGGAGGGGCCAGGCACGGCCACAGCCGGAACCCAGGAGGAGGAGGTGGACGAGGGCTTCCATGCCGAGGAGGAGTGTACTGTCCCTCTCCTCCCAGACTTCCCTCCTCCAGCCGAGGCTGACGCTGCCGTGGACCAGGATATGTTCGCCCACCTGCCGCCCCCTCCACCTGCCTTCGCTGAGGGCTCTACAGCTACACCACCTCCCCCTCCCCTCGATTCATCCTCATCCACTCCCGTCCCTCCCCCGCCTCCACCCTTACCAGCTGGGGAAGGCTCTGACACCCCTCTCCCACCTCCCCCCCCACCACTGCCTCCTGAAGAGGGGGAGGGAAAAGGAAAAGAGGGGGAGAAAAAAGAGGGTGATGGAGGGAGGACGAGTATCTTGAGCCTCGGAGAAGGGGAGGAGCCGATCTACAGCATGCCGGTCGACAGCGGCGAATCAGATTACGAGGAGGAGGAGGGCTCTGTCACCGCGGGAGACGATGGTTCCGCATCCGGGCAGAATAGCAACAGAGGCAGCGCGGCCATGACAGAGGAAGAAGCTCTGAGGAAGTCCACGTGTACCAATGCCAGCATAGAGTCATACAGGGGCAGCTCCGACTCAGTTAGTACACACACACATATTCACACATACACACACACACACAAGCACACACATTCACACATTATTGCTGTGTATATTTATGAGGCATATTGGACGTACGTGTAATTGCCAAAATAAAGGAAACACCAACATAAAGTGTCTTAATAGGGTGTTGGGGCACCACGAGACAGAACAGCTTCAACCCACCTTGGCATAGATTTGACAAGTGTCTGGAACTCTATTAGAGGAATGCGACACCATTCTTCCACAAGAAATTCCATAATTTGGTGTTTTGTTGATGGTGGTAGACAACTCTGTTTCAGGCGCCGCATCAGATTCTCCCATAATCTCCCAATTTGGTTGAGATCTGGTGACTGAGACGGACATTGTATGTCATGAAACATCAGCAATTTGAGCAGTCTTTGTCACTGAAGCTCCTGCCAAACGTGCTCCAACAGTCACCTCTCTGTCAAAGTCACTGAGATCTCTTCTACTAGCCATGGTCACCAAAATAATGGGCAACTTGGTCTTCCAACCATTTTTATACATAACCATAAGCATGATGGGATGTTAATTCCACACCTGTGTGGAAGCACCTGCTTTCAGTACACTTTGAATCCCTTATTTACTAAGGTGTTTCCTTTATTTTGGCAGTATATATATATATACATATATACAGTTGAAGTCGGAAGTTTACATACACCTTAGCCAAATACATTTAAACTCAGTTTTTCACAATTCCTGACATTTAATCTTGGTAAAAAAAAATCCCTGTTTTAGGTCAGTTAGGATCACCACTTTATTTTAAGAATGTGAAATGTCAGAATGATGGTAGAGAGAATGATTCATTTCAGCTTTTATTTCTTTCATCACATTCCCAGTGGGTCAGAAGTTTACATACACTCAGTTAGTATTTTGTAGCATTGCCTTTACATTGTTTAACTTGGGTCAAACGTTTTGAGTAGGCTTCCACAAGCTTCCCACAATAAGTTGGGTGAATTTTGGCTCATTCCTCCTGACAGAGCTGGTGTAGCTGAGTCAGGTTTGTAGGCCTCCTTGCTCGCACACGCTTTTTCAGTTCTGCCCACAAATGTTATATAGGAATGATGTCAGTGCTTTGTGATGGCCACTCCAATACCTTGAAGTTGTTGTCCTTGAGCCATTTTGCCACAACTTTGGAAGTATGCTTAGGGTCATTGTCCATTTGGAAGACCCATTTGCAACCAAGCTTTAATTTCCTGACTGATGTCTTGAGATGTTGCTTCAATATATCCACATCATTTCCTCCTTCATGATGCCATCTATTTTGTGAAGTGCACCAGTCCCTTTCGCAGCAAAGCACCCCCACAACATGATGTTGCCACCCCCGTGCTTCACGGTTGGGATGGTGTTCTTCAGCTTGCAAGCCTCCCCCTTTTTCCTCCAAACATAATGATGGTCATTATGGCCAAACAGTTATATTTTTGTTTCATCAGACCAGAGGACATTTCTACAAAAAGTATGATCTTTGTCCCCATGTGCAGTTGCAAACCGTAGTCTGGCTTTTTTATGGCAGTTTTGGAGCAGTGGCTTCTTCCTTGCTGAGCAGCCTTTCAGGTTATGTCGATATAGGACTAATTTTACTGTGGATATAGATACTTTTGTACCTGTTTCCTCCAGCATCTTCACAAGGTCCTTTGCTGTTGTTCTGGGATTGATTTGCGCTTTTCACACCAAAGTACATTCATCTATAGGAGACAGAACGCGTCTCCTTCCTGAGCGGTATGACGGCTGCGTGGTCCCATGGTGTTTATACTTGCGTACTATTGTTTGTACAGATGAACACGGTACCTTCATTTGGAAATTGCTCCCAAAGATAAACCAGACTTGTGGAGGTCTACAATTTGTTTCTGAGTTCTTGGCTGATTTCTTTTGATTTTCCCATGATGTCAAGCAAAGAGTCACTGAGTTTGAAGGTAGGCCTTGAAATACATCCACAGGTACACCTCCAATTGACTCAAATGATGTCAATTAGCCTATCAGAAGCTTCTAAAGCCATGACATCATTTTCTGGACTTTCCAAGCTGTTTAAAGGCACAGTCAACTTAGTGTATGTGAACTTCTGACCCACTGGAATTGTCATACAGTGAATTATAAGTGAAATAATAGACAGACACACACAGACTGACGGACGGACGGACGGATAGATAGATAGATAGATAGATAGATAGATAGATAGATAGATAGATAGATAGATAGATAGATAGATAGATAGATAGATAGATAGATAGATATTGAGGTATATATCTGTGTTGTCCAGTACATAGAGAGTGATGATGAGCATGATGGGCTGTTGGACACAGATGAGGAGGTACACAACGGCAGGGTCACTCTTCTCAACGGGAACGGACCTCCGTACTTCCATAGCTACCTCTACATGAAGGGTGAGTACAAACACACACACACCTACAGCCACTCAAACACACACACGCATACACTTACACTTACACACAGCCCATGTTTCTCTCCCATCCCATTAACAAGGTTGTAGTGGCATAATGAACGTGTGTGTGTGTGTGTGTGTGTGTGTGTGTGTGTGTGTGTGTGTGTGTGTGTGTGTGTGTGTGTGTGTGTGTGTGTGTGTGTGTGTGTGTGTGTGTGTGTGTGTGTGTGTGTGTGTGTGTGTGTGTGTGTGTGTCTCCCTCTCAGCTGGTTTAATGATTCCATGGCGCAGGCGGTGGTGTGTGTTGAAGGATGAGACCTTCATGTGGTTCCGCTCCAAACAGGAGTCCCTCAAGTCTGGCTGGCTCCATAAGAAGGGAGGAGGACTGTCCACTCTGTCCCGCAGGTTGGGGTGTGTGTCTGTTTGTTTAGAGGGGGATTAGAGGGGAGTGTTTGTCTTATGTGTGCGTGTGTGTGCGTGCGTGCGTGTGTGTTAACCCCTACACCCTACCTCCCCCTGCAGGAACTGGAAGATGCGTTGGTTTGTTCTGAGGGAACACAAACTGATGTACTTTGACAGCGACAGCGAGGAGAAACTGAAGGGAACCATTGACATCCGCGCCGCCAAGTAAGACTCTAATACCCACAATGCAATGCTCTAGTCTTAAGCCCAATCCACAATGCAACTCATTGACAAAGCAAAACCTATTTCCTTTCCTCTCTGTCCCCGTAGGGAGATCGTGAACAACCATGAGAAGGAGAATGCGTTGAACATCGTGACAGATGAGAGGACGTACCAGGTGTTTGCTGAGTCGCCAGAAGACGCCAGGTATGGAGACACCAAAGTGCTCTAATAACCAACCTCTTAGAACCATAGGATTCAGATCCACCTGTGGTTTTCCTCACAGAGACATGATGCCAATGAGTAGAACGGTAATATCAATTTTCATCTGAAATTGTTCTCTCTCCTCTCTCTCTCCCCTCTCTCCCCTCTCTCTTTCTACTCTCATATCTCTCTCCCCTCTCTCTTTCTACTCTCATATCTCTCTCCCCTCTCTCTTTCTACCCTCCTCTCTCTCTCCCCTCTCTCTTTCTACTCTCCTCTCTCTCCCCTCTCTCTTTCTACCCTCCTCTCTCTCTCCCCTCTCTCTTTCTACTCTCCTCTCTCTCTCCCCTCTCTCTTTCTACCCTCCTCTCTCTCTCCCCTCTCTCTTTCTACCCTCCTCTCTCTCTCCCCTCTCTCTTTCTACCCTCCTCTCTCTCCCCTCTCTCTTTCTACCCTCCTCTCTCTCTCCCCTCTCTCTTTCTACCCTCCTCTCTCTCCCCCGCTCTCTCCCGCTCTCCCCTCTCTCTCCCCCTCTCTCCCCTCTCTCCCCCTCTCTCCCCCTCTCTCCCCCCTCTCCCCCCTCTCTCCCCTCTCTCTCCCCCTCTCTCTTTCTACCATCCTCTCTCTCACCCGCTCTCTCTTTCTACCCTCCTCTCTCTCTCCCCTCTCTCTTTCTACCCTCCTCTCTCTCCCCTCTCTCTTTCTACCCTCCTCTCTCTCCCCCTCTCTCTCCCGCTCTCTCTTCCTACCCTCCTCTCTCTCTCCCTCTCTCTTTCTACCCTCCTCTCTCTCTCCCCTCTCTCTTTCTACCCTCCTCTCTCTCCCCCTCTCCCGCTCTCTCTTTCTACCCTCCTCTCTCTCCCCCTCTCTCTCCCGCTCTCTCTTTCTACCCTCCTCTCTCTCCCCCTCTCTCTTTCTACCCTCCTCTCTCTCACCCCTCTCTCCTGCTCTCTCTTTCTACCATCCCTCTCTCTCTCCCCCTCTCTCTTTCTACCCTCCCTCTCTCTCCCCCTCTCTCTCCCCCTCTCTCTTACTACCCTCCTCGCTCTCCCCTCTCTCTTTCTACCCTCCTCTCTCTC
>NC_060193.1:52197620-52200120 GCF_021184085.1 Oncorhynchus gorbuscha
CACACACACACACACACACACACACACACACACACACACACACATACAGACACACACACACACACACACACACACACACACACACACACACACACACACACACACACACACACACACACACACATACACAGGCGGTTACACATACACTGTCTTTCCGCTTTCTCCAGGTATACTGTCAGGTGATCAAGCAGACCAATCACGTACCTCAGCCCAATCAGCCCAATCAGCGGGCTCATTGGCACCTCCTCACCTGTATGAGCTGTACCTTCCTCCCAAGCCGGACCATCCTCAGATACCTGCGCTTCCACCTCAAAAGGTGTGTGTGTGTTGTGTGTGGGTGGGTGTGTGTGTGTTGTGTGTGTGTGGGTGTGTGTTGTGTGTGTATTTTTTTGTGTTGTGTGTTGTGTGTTGTGTGTGGGTGTATGTGTGTTGTGTGTGTATGTGTTGTGCTTGGGTGGGTGTGTGTGTTGTGTGTTGTGTGTTGTGTGTGGGTGTATGTGTGTTGTGTGTGTATGTGTTGTGCTTGGGTGGGTGTGTGTGTGTTGTGCGTGGGTGGGTGTGTGTGTGTGTTGTTGTTGTGCGTGGGTGTGTGTGTGTGTTGTGCGTGGGTGTGTGTGTGTGTTTTGTGTGTGTGTGTGTGTCTTGTGTGTGTGTGTGTGTGTTGTGTGTGTGTGTTTGTTGTGTGTTGTCCCTAAAATGTGACCTGATCTGACCTCAGCCCACATTCCTCCCTAATCCACAGCTATCCACCCTTACAGTGACCGCAGCTGTGTGATTGCATTTTCCCTTAGTAACATTCCAAGCCCTTGGATCATATCCAACCTTTAACTGACCCCACCATTCACTTCCGGTGTATCAAGTCTTTCAAATTACAACCCAACAACTGAAACTGTGGCCCTTCTCCTTTCCATAGGATACCTGATGTCTAACAATAACATGTTCTGACAGAAAACATTCTGCATTCTCCCTCAGTACCATGAACAAGGATATTTCATATTTCAACTTTAGAAGTCAGAACCCATCACAGGTATAGAGATGTTTTATTAGTGTGTGTGTGTGTGTTATGTGTGTGTGTATCATGACTGTCTCTGTGTGTGTATCTCTTCCAGGGTGCGAGAGCATTTCCCCAACACAGAGATTGAGCGTTATTCTGCTTTTATCAATGAGTCTCTGAAGAAGACCAAGACCAGGGACTTTATTCCATCTCAGGAGGAGATCGTGGCTCTACTGGTGAGGCAGGAGATGACAACTACAGTCTACTGCCATGGAGGAGGCTCCTGCAAGATCTCCATCAATTCACACACCACCGCTGGAGAGGTACACACACACACATATACTGCCAGACATACACTGACTGTACAAAATATTAAGAACACCTGCTCTTTCCTTGACATTGACTGACCAGGTGAATCCAGGTGAAAGCTATGATCCCTTATTGATGTCACTTGTTAAATCCACTTCAGTCAGTGTAGATGAAGGGGAGGAGACAGGTTAAGGAAGGATTTTTAAGCCTTAAGACAATTGAGACATGGATTGTGTATGTGTGCCATTCAGAGGATGAATGAGAAGGACAAAATATTTAAGTGCCTTTGAACGGGGTATGGTAGTAGGTGCCAGGCTCAGCGGTTTGTGTTTGTGTCAAGAACTGCAACGCTTCTGGGTTTTTCACACTGTGTGTGTGTGTTTGCGTGTGCGTGTGCGTGTGCGTGTGCGTGTGTGTGTGTGTGTGTGTGTGTGTGTGTGTGTGTGTGTGTGTGTGTGTGTGTGTGTGTGTGTGTGTGTGTGTGTGTGTGTGTGTGTGTGTGTGTGTGTGTGTGTGTGTGTGTGTGTGTGTGTAGGTGGTGGAGAAGTTGATCCGCGGCCTGGCCATGGAGGACAGTAGGAATCTGTTCTCTCTGTTTGAGCACAACAAGGTGACGGACCGAGCTCTGGAGAGCAGGGTCATAGTGGCTGACGTCCTCGCCAAGTTTGAGAGGTACGTAACGTGTGTGTGTGTGTGTGTGTGTGTGTGTGTGTGTGTGTGTGTGTGTGTGTGTGTGTGTGTGTGTGTGTGCGTGTGCGTGCGTGCGTGCGTGTGCGTGCGTGCGTGCGTGCGTGCGTGTTGCTAACCCTATCTGTGTGTATTCCAGGCTGTCAGGGACTGAGGAGGTTGAGGAGGAAGGACAGTGGAGACTCTATTTTAAACTTTACTGTTTCCTCGACATGGAGAGCATGCCTAAGGAGGGGGTGGAATTTGCCTTCATGTTTGAGCAGGTGAGTACACACAGACACACGCACAAACACACACACACACACAGACACACATACACACACACTCCTTGTCCTACTCCGTCTCACTCAATTTCAATAAATGTCTCTCTCTCACTCTCCCTCAGGCCCATGAGTCTCTGATCAGTGGTCACTTCCCGGCCCCAGAGGAAACTTTGCAGCAGCTAGCCGCTTTACGGCTGCAGTATCTCCATGGAGACGGGGCCAGCCGCGCTGGGTGGAGCCTCGGTAG